>NC_081360.1:64913760-65213760 GCF_030684315.1 Stegostoma tigrinum | reverse complement strand
GGCATCCGCGGTTCTTTTGGTTTTTAAGAAAATTGCCTTAGTATGCCTGGTCCACAAAAAACAGGAGTGGTCTTATCTGGTCAATTACCATTCCATAATTCTACTCTCAATCATCAACAGTGCCAGAAAGCCATGTCAACAAGACTATCAAAAAATCAAATGATTCATGCTCATCAATAATCTGCTGACTGTAGCTCAGTTTGGTGTCTGCCAGGGCGAGTTAGCTTCAAACCGCTTTACAAAAATGGACAAAAGAGCTGAATTCCAGAAGTGAGATGAGAGTGACATTAAGGCAGCATAGGATCCTATATGGTATCAAGAAGCTCACTTAAAACAAAAGTAAATGAGATTCAGACGAAAAGCTTGCTAATGATTAGAATCATTCCTAGCACAAGTTGTTGTTTTTGGAGCGCAATCATCTTAACCTCAGGACCTTGTTGCACCACTTCTTTCAATGGTTTCCTAGGCCTGACCACCTTCACCTGTAGCATCAATTACCTTATTTCCATCATAAGGTCGGAACCAGGTGCATTTCCTGATGTTTGCACGGTGGTCAGGACAATTCACAATCCCTGAGAAATTGAAGCAGTCCATGTCCACATACAGTAGGCTGTAGATAAAGTTCAGGTTTGGGCTAACACGTGCTAAGCTCCACATTTGCTGCACATGTTGAATCATCAACAGGAGAGAGATGTTCTGGGAGTGTTACTCAAGTCCTCATATCAAAGCCATTCCACTGCCCACAAGGCACATGTCAGGAGTGTAATGGAATAATCTCCACATGCTTGAATGGGTACAGCTCCAACAATTTTCAAAAGTCTTAACTCCAACCAGGACAAAGTTCCTACTGGATTGGTCCCGATCAATCACCTTCAGCATTAATTTCTTTTACCATCAAAGCACAAATGGAGCAGCGTGTATCATCTACAGAGAACCTCAATCAAAACTGTGCACAGTACGTGTGGTGTAGTCTCAAATTATCCTCTCTGTTCGACTGTAAGCAAGACTTCCCTATTTTGTTAATAAATAATAACAGATCTGATCAGATCTCCTGCACCAGTGGTAGTTTGTTTTTATTACCTATTTGTATTCTCCACCTGTCTTGTAATAATGGCCAACATTCCATCTACTTTCCTAACTACTTGCTGTAGCTGCTTGTTTGCTTACTGTGATTCATTTACAAGGACACTCAAACTGCCTTGTACTACAATGGTCATTTGGTCTCTGACTGTTTATATAATATTCTGGTTTTCAATTCTTCCTTCCAAAGTGGACATGAACATGTTCCTACAAAATTTACTCCATCTTTGAAATCTTTCTTCATTCACTTATCCTATCTAAGATCCTGGTGTGTCCTCCTCATAATTTGGTTTTATTTCTGTTATTCTATCTAGGCAGCCCACTTAATTAGCATTCTATCCATCACCTTAAACATTCACTCCCTCTGTGTTCCATCTGCAAAGTACACTGCAGCAACCCATTAACAATAACTTTCAAACTCAAGGTCTATACTATCGCGAAGGACAATGTTAACAGGTGCAAGTGAACAAGTTTTCTTCTAAGTCACACACCTTCCTGACTTGGAAATATATTGCCATTCTCTCATCATTGCTAGACCAAAGCCTTTAAATTCCTTATCTAATGGCATTGTGCTGTACTACACTACTTGGTGGCAGCTTACCATTAACTTCTGAAGGGAATTTAATGACAGGCAACAAGGTGAGGGATGGAGAATACAAGTGGTGAATAAAAGCAAAATACTACAGATGCAAGAGATTTGATTAGAACTGTTGTTATTATTATAAAAACAGGGAAGTCTTACCACATCTGTTCCTGGGGACTTTTGCTTTTCCAACAATGCCCATATCTCACCAATGAATAACAAAATTGTCTGTCAACTGGGGCAGTTTTACTCTGTTGGTCCATGCATAATAAAATCTTATTTAAATTCCTTTCTGAAAGGGCTGATTGTTTCAAAATGTATTTAAAATTAATGGCAAGCCTGTAAAAAATGCACTTAATTCAGGTTATTTCACATTGTGAGATTGAGTCTACTGCTTGCACAGTCTCTGGCCAGGGAAAAATATATGACCAACATCTGATTCTACATAACCAGTTATAAGGAATATATGGGAGTAAACTGAATTGAAAGTTTTCTTTTCTATCCTTTCATCTCCTTCTGCCATTGACAATGTTTGAGAAAGTAGCTGACAGATGCAGTGATTGACATTTCGATGTATGGCAGCTTCTTTTCAATATACATTGATTCAGAGTAATTTTCTATGTAAAACATACATTTGTAGTTAAATTGAATAACAGACCCTGAATCAAGGTAAATATTTACAGGTTGCAACATGCTGTGTTTAGTAATTTCTATTTCCTTTTCTACAGGCAAATGTCAAAAATTAGTAATGTTTATCAAATTCTGTTTTGATGTAAAATACATACTAGTACAGTGAGGGGGCAATATTTTAACATTTAAGGTATGATTACTTTTAATGCTAATAGGGTGATACTTTCCTGTGTTTTACAGTTTATCCAGCCTGCTCAGGAAATTATTTTACCTGCCCCAGCGGCCATTGCATTCACCAGAATTGGCTCTGTGATGGAGATGATGACTGTGGAGATAATGCTGATGAAAAAGGATGTGGTAAGAATGTGGGCAGTCAGTGAGTATATAAAAATTAAAGTAAATGATTGATTGGGATTGGTAAACAGTTGAATGAGAATTCAGAAGTTACCAATTGTGCATACTACCTTGCACATGGAGCGTTTTGATAATAACACAATGGACTTCATTCAGTATTTGACTGATTACATCATTATTGCTGTCATTGGAGCCTGTAGAAAGTATTTGTAGAGAAGATGGGTGTGGGTCTGAGGGATAAACTTCCAAAAAATGTCACCAGACCTGGAACCTGGCAGATTTCACCCACTCTTGGAATTGACTTACAGGGCTTTCAGGTAGGGTGTGAACCTCCATGTGACTTTTTAGAAAGTAAGTGAAACACAAAACTTCTGAATTTAACTTTCTTTCTGGCTTTAATGACAGCGTTGGGTTTCCCTGATACCATTGAACTGCCTCAGGTTCAATGAGATTGATGCAGAACAAGAAGTGCTTTTTTCAGTGAAATGGATAGGATGGGAAGCCTCACTGAAGCTATAACTGAAAGGTTGTTGCTTATAACACTTGTGAACTCTTACAGCTTAATACATGATTTCCAACTTCTTGGTAGTCAGTTCAACCGTCTTACACGTCACACACCTTAAGCTGCATTTCTGTGTTACAACCCTTCTTCCTCTTTGGCATGAGACCAACATGTGCAGTTTTAATGTGCTACTCTGATAAAGTATAAGAGAAGTAGCAACACGTAGAGAATCTGGACCAGTAGTTGTCTTTTCCTCAGCTACAAACCATTCCGCAGATTCAAAGAGCTTGAAGGAACTAAACCCTCTAATACAGCATACACAAGTAGATTAGTTCTCTTAATACAAATGAGAATCAGTGCGTCAGCAAGTTCAGGATTGCACAGCAAGTCATTGCCCACAGCTATAGCCTTTTTACTGAGTAGGAGCTCATAACTGCCAATAGCCACTGAGGTGGCTGTCACAAGGCATTTTCCATGACTCCTCCTTGCTCTCTGCCTCATCCTTGAGATCTGTGTTCTCCTCTGGAACTGTAGAAAGCAGAGAGTTATGAATGCAAGAAATGGATTGAGTGGAATGGATGGTGACTTTGAGGCAGGATACAAAGTGAGTGAGAGGAATGGGTGTAGTTTGAAGGTATGTTGTTTTGAGGAATTCTGTTGCAAAGAAATAATGGCCAAGCCAGAATGTGGGGCTTGGCACCTGAAAGTGTTACACAATTCACCCAACTTCCTGAGGCCTTTGTAAATATTGTAACACATCTCCAAGTTTAAGGGATAAAAGGCCTGCTGTTAACTTCCATTATCAACTACTTCACTAGATCAAGTGACTCATTTTTTCGTCTGCACTTTGTCAAATATCACCTCAATGAAAGTCCTCAGATCACACAGCATGGCCTCCAGATAGAGGTGTGACAAATGACACAACTTTTCCATATTTTCTTCCTGTCCCTGTGGTTACTGAAGTTCTTGAATCAATGTACCTTTTTCCAGGAAACCTTTATTTGACAGATTCAGTGTGTCGTCCTGCCAAACCTCTGACGAGGAAATTTGCAAGTAAGATGCTCATGCTGTCACAGAGTTAAACAGCCCCATCCAAGCACACTTTAATAATAAACAGAGTTTTGGGCACCACCAGTACCTGCAGTTCTATTCTGTTGTGTATGGATCTGTTTTGTCAAGATTCTGCTCATAGAATCAGGAGAAATCATTACATCAATGACTCAGCCCCTTAGGGTTCTACTTCTGAAAATTCAAACACAAATACACTGTAAACACTCGGCTAACGTGCAGCATCTGTGGAGCAGGACACAGATTAACATTGGGCAGAGTCCTGGCGAAGAAGTCCCGGAATGGTGTGAAGGCAGGGGAGTAGTGATGCCAGGATAATGACAAGAAGCTGCATCAGGATGGCTCTCTGCATTTTGGCTGCCTGGAATATTTGCTAACAGCAGGCAGAGACAAAGACTGACCTCTGCATCATAGAGGCGGGAAATCATTTAGACCGCACTGAGGGACAGGAAGAGCAGGTTGCCAGCAGCCATGTTGACAGGCTGTCATTGTACTGGAGGCAACCACTCTGCAGCAGTCTTACAGGCAGTAAGAACCAGAGGCTCCATTTGCTATGTTTTATCGAGAGATGTTCCTGAAACCTGAGGGGCTGGCCTGCTTGATACCTCTGGTTGTTATTTAGTTTCACCCTTACCTGACTCCTAGTTGTCTCCCAGGACTCATCTCTCCTGGTTCAGAGTTACCAGCAATCTGGCAGAGAATATGGTAAGCAGTGGATTGGGTATACATGCTTCACTAAAACTGGGGAGACAAGAATGGGTGCTGTGTTCCCCTTCCAGGAGTCATCTTGTTGCCAGCGTAGACCTCTCAGGTGGTCACTTCACTCCCTTCTGGTGCGTTTTAGGCTCCTCTAAACCTCCAACCCTGATTCCTTGACCCCAGGTTAATCCTCTTTTCATCAGAACCAGCCAGGCACCCTGGTGAAATGAAGTTAACCTGTACCAATTGACCACTGAGTTCCAAATGGGATAAGGGAATTCCTGACTTGAGGATTCCTTGACTTCTGCCATAGTTTCCACATATTCTGAGATGAGCAAAACGCCATGATAAACTGTAATCCTGAAAATCTGCAATTTTAAAAAATTGTGCTTGCAAGTTATGAAGCAAATTAATTGAATACCGTATCTATACTAACCATGTGAATATATTCATATTGTAGTGATTGCACGAGGTCAGCCAGGTAGACCTCAGAGAATATGAGTTCCCTGACTGGGACTGTTAATCTGGTCCAATCAGGGTGCCCTGGTTGACCATGCTGAGAGCTGGCTCTGAGGGAACTGGATCAGTGTCAAGAACTCTCCATGTGTAAATAAAGGGTGACGTGGTGATGGGATAATGACCTCAGTGGAGTTATTTCACATGTATCCCCAGCTTTTTTCTTTGGAGACATGTTATTTCTGGTGCATTTGAGTTTGTTTTTCAGGCTCAGCCTAATTTACATAGTGTATTTTGAGATGGTTCAAATGTTTGCTGAAACCAAGACACGTTTCATGTTGCGGCCCTGCAGATTTCACAAATATATTTCTACTTACATTTTCTGACCAGAAAGGAGGCAACAGGAAGACTGCTTACCAGGTGAATGGACTTGTCCAAACTCCCGGAACTGTATCCCTGTAAGCAAATTATGTGATCAGATCAATGATTGTTCTTTTGGTGAAGATGAAACAAACACCACAACAGGAAACAATTGCAGTGAGTAATCTGAAGAAATGGGGAAAATATTCATCCTTACCGTTTTGGCATTAGTCCAATTGTAGACTTTAAGGTCATAATCATAGTTCAGAAGTTCATAATCAGAAGGTCATAAGAAATAGGATCAGGAGCAGGCCATTCACTCAGTACATTGAGCCTGTCTCTACCTGTCAATAAGATCAGGGCTGATCTGATTACAGCCTTCTCTTCCTCTTTCGGCCCATCTCAAATTCAATTGCTTTTCTAGCCTTTAGAAGATTTTTCTTGCCAAATTGTTTGCAAATCTCCATGGCCACAAGCCTGGATGATCATTTGATTTGGCAGTATTTTACAGCCATTTCTCAGAATTCAGTTCTGCCCCAGATAATATTTTGTGTAAAACAGTGTTTCTCAAACAGCAGTGAGTGTGCCAAATGAATGCAGTGACCTATTTCTCATTAATAACTCAATCATTAGCTTGTTCTGTGTTTTACAATTTGGCAATTAAAAATAATCTCAGCAGAATCAAATACAATTTTTGATGTATTTAAATATTTCCATGAATGACATACAACATTGAAATATGTGTAAATATAAAAATACACTCTTTGGAAAAAGTGAAGTTTTGCTTCTTCTCATGGAGGGAACTGGAGTTTCTGATGAAATAGCATGTAAGTTGCAAAAGGTTGAGAACTGCTGGCATAGCCAAATTTTAAGTTAAATTAACTGCAGTGCTCTCAATTAGACAAGGACAAAACCCATGGAGCTTCTATTCCTAATGCTTGTACAGTAACTTATCCTGGAATGCCATTCAAAATATCATTGGGTTAGGTTTTGCAGTCTTCCACTTTTATATGGCCTGTCACTAGTGATTCGGCGAGGCTTTGTCAGGTAACTGCTGCTTGTAGAACTGTATTCTAGTAAGTATCTTCAGAAACAAAGGGGAGGGACAGAAATTGGAGACTCAATGATTTTAATTTAGATTGCCTTATGTCTGAAAAAAAATTCTGCTAAAAGTATTCTGCCTATCATCTTTATATTAAATCAGTGTATTACAGAATAAATCCATTGTTCAAGTTTGGCTCTCACTTTCGCAGATTTTGTGCATGCTGTTACCTTCTAGATAGTAATCCTCAGTTCTTTAGAAACCCAGTAGATGTTTGTACAAAGTAATGTTCCACTCTCTGCCAGTACATTATAAAAATGAATCATTCACGTTTTAATGTCCATGTAGCTAACTACCGAAAGCCCTATGAATTTGCTGGGACAAATGTAAAGAACTGAGGTCAAGATTTCAGGCTGTACATCTATTACCGTAACGAACAAATTATAATTAACATAAGCTAAAGACCGCTTATATTTAGGCAACTAATGCATCAAACTAATCAAAATGGCTTATTTTGCAATAACCAGCTAACATTAAAATAAAGAGATAACAAGGTGTAGGGCTGGATGAACACAGCAGACCAAGCAGCATCAGAGGAGCAAGAAAGCTGGCATTTTGGGTCTGGACCCTTCTTCAGAAATGGGGGATGGGAAGGGGATTCTGAAATAGAGAGAGAGAGAGAGGGAAGTGGATGGAAGATGGATAAAGGCGAAGATAGGTGGAGAGGACGCAGACAGGTCAAAGAGGTGGGGATGGAGCCAATAAAGGTGAGTGTAGGTGGGGAGTTAGGGTGGGGATAGGTCAGGCCAGGGAGGACGGACTGGTCAAGGAGGCGGGATGAGGCTGGTAGGTAGGAGGTGGGGGTGGACCTTGAGGTGGGAGGAGCAGATAGGTGGGAGGAATGACAGGCAGGTTAGGGAGACAAGGGCGAGTTGGGCTGGTGTTGGGATGCGGTTGGGGGAGGGGAGATTTTGAAGCTTGTGAAATCCACATTGAGGCATTGGGCTGCAGGGTTTCTAAGCAAAATATGAGGTGCTGTTCCTGCAAATATGTAACATTAAGGTTAAGTCTCAGGATATTTCCAGCTTTTTAGTAGCCTCACTTCTCTTTTCCATGCCAGGTCAAATTTTCAGTATCTTTTGATAGCGACTTCCCTCAGCCTGAGTATTCCAGAATTGACTTCCACCATAAAGACACATCTCCCAAATCCTTGTTTCTTAAATCTCCAAAGATGTATTGCCCTTTTGTTTTGAATGTGTGATCAGTTTCTAATTTTGTTAGGCTCTAACACTTCTTTTGCTGTTCTTCACAGCAGTGGCTGTTTTATCATATTCTGTCTCTTTCTGTGTCTTTCTTCAAAAGGCAGTTGTCTCTGTTTTTCTGTTTAGATGTTAAGAGTGTCCTGGATTTTCAACAGGTTTTGGTTAAAGTTTCTTTCCCCATGGCAACCAAATCACATGGGCTGTCTCCAAATAAAGGTTTAGTAGATTCACTATTCACTGTTATCCACATCATTTTGCTTTACCTTAAATTAAAGTAGACTATTAAAAACATAATATTTTGTAAAGTTCAATGTGCATAACAAGGGTTAAGGAAAGTTTAGTTTGCTAAATAAATGCAAGATCACAGATTTTAATTTCTAAAAAAATTCTTGGACGTCTCAAGGAAATTTAGCCTCCTGATTATACGGTTACCAACATGTTCGTATTTTTGGCTTTTTTTAAATTCAGTGCCCCTTAAGTCACATGATATGTTAATCTCCTTTTAGGTGTAATCAACTGTGCTGCTTTAAGCTGTGAATATGCCTGTCATGCTTCCCCATCAGGGGGAGTATGCTATTGTCCATTGGGATTTGTGGTGAACACTGATGGCCGTTCCTGTATTAGTGAGTACTGCAAATACTTCAGGATGTTTTTTCTCGCCCTGCCTGACGTTAATGGTACTGTTTATGCGAGTGTGCAAGGACAATTAAATGCTTTTAAATGTACAGCCAATTGAAAGCCAATAGGCTGATCATCTGGTGTCAATGGCAA
This sequence comes from Stegostoma tigrinum, assembly GCF_030684315.1. Taxonomy (NCBI): domain Eukaryota; kingdom Metazoa; phylum Chordata; class Chondrichthyes; order Orectolobiformes; family Stegostomatidae; genus Stegostoma; species Stegostoma tigrinum. The sequence continues at coordinate 65,204,953 of NC_081360.1, read as the reverse complement.
AGGCTTTCAATGGTGATTCTTGCAGGATAGTTTATTAGTGTGACAAGGATGTCCACCTAGTATTAGCGTATTTGCAGCTTAAAAGTGGAGGCAAAGGACGAAATGTGATGGAGCAAGCTGGGTATAAAGTGAGGGTATGTTGAAAAAGTCACACATGGCCCTGAAATCCCATTCATATGTGGCTAAAGGAAACTGCAAAGCGTTTACATTTTTGCAAAATTTGAGCACAGCGCATGATTGTACTTCTGTCCTGTCCCTTTTAGCTCAATTAATGGCCTGATAAGCTAATTGGCTTTTATTCAGCATTTCAGCTTCTGCTGTTCTTCTCGGTCAAGCCAAAAGGAACTCCCAACCTGAGAAGCATCAGCAATCCAGCATCGGCAGTCCCCACTATCTCTCCCAATCTGAGAATCTCCTCCCTGGTACTCCATTGTTATTGTTGGAGTGCCCAGGTCTCACAGAAATTTATACTTGGATGGTCAGGATTCGTGATCAGGACCCTGACCTAATTTGTGGTCTGCCGATCAGTCCTGCCTCAACCATGATGAGAGTGAATCAAAAGACCCAAAAGAAATTCAATTCTTTTCTGTTCTCTCTTCATTTAGATTTTAATGAATGTAACATGTGGGGAGCTTGTGACCAGCTGTGTGAAGACCGAATTGGAAGCCATGCATGTTCCTGTGTCGAGGGATATGTTCTAGAGCACCACAAGCACTGCCGAGCAAATTCCTCATGTAAGTTTTGAGCATCAGCTTCTTATTTATTCTTTCAATAAAGACTTTTTTCCTCCCTGTGTCAATCAGGAGAAACATATGATCTTGTTTTTATTTGGTACCTTTCACAACCAATGAAGTGCCTCAGAAGTGAGGTCACTGTTGTAGTAAAGGGAAACACAGCAATTAATTTTTTTTAGTATTGTTGATCACAGGACAAATAATGGCCAAGACATTAAGAGAACGCCCTTGCTGTTTTCTTTTGAATAGTGCTTTAGGGTCTTTCTAGCCTATGACTGAGGCCCTAGTTTTCACTCCCAGATTGAATACGCAGAGATAGGAACACTTCCAGCTTCACAAACTCAAGTTTTAAAAATGATTGAACAAGTCCACAGTTTTGGTCTAGTGATGTTGGGCTGAACTGTTAGTTGATTATTTCCTGGTCTCCCAGGAAGAATAAGCATACTGCTGGATTCTAAGTTGAGCTGCACCAAAAGTCCGCTTTGGGCTTCATAGTTGCATCCAAAAATGAAAAAAAGAAGAATAAAACATAAAACATTCCTCCAGCCCTCACTCCACATACCCTGCTCAAACCCTCAAACTCCTATGCTCCATCCAAGCCATCTAATGCCCGTTAATCATTTCTAATGCCCATTTCTATGCTATCTTATTCATTTCTACCTATCCCTCATACCACATATGCCCCTCTACCCATCCCCCATGGTCCTGGTGCCCCAATGCAAATTTAGTGCTCACCCCTGTAAACTCATGGCTCCAACCATCTACTCTTCCCTCTTCACCTACTATGCCAACTCACCTCCACAAGGACACAGGAGGAAAAGTAATCTTCTGCTACTTAATGATCTAAATTGCAAACTATACTCTGTCAAGAAAAGCCATCTCATTCATAAAAGTACTTTGATATGTCTTGGCAGATTTTACATATCATGGCAGGTTTCAGAACTCCAAGAGTTTAGTGCGCCAATTAGGCCCAATTTCCCACTGTTAAGAATCACAAACGACACCCCCACCATACGATTCTGCATCACATCTGCACATCTTACCTCTCTAAATGTGTAGGCTAGCTATCCAAACCATTACCCCGAAATGTACCTTCCAGGGACTGGGGAGGTGACAACTAACACATTTCCATTTAAGGGGAGGTGGTGATGCAGTGGTAGTGACACTGGATTAGTAATCTAGAATCCCTGGTTAATAGTGTTCTGGAGACATGGATTCAAAATCCACCATGGAAGATGGCAAAATTTTAAACTAGCAATAATCTAGCTTATTGGTGACTATATGACCACTATTGATTTTCATATAAACCTGTTTGGCTCACTCATGTCCTTTTACAAAGGAAATCTGCCATCCTTACTTGAGCTAGCCTACATATGACAGCAGTGTGGTTGACTCTTAAATACATTTTGCTCATTAGGGATGGACAAAAATAAGTTGGTTGTGGGGGTGGCACGGTGGCTCAGTGGTTATGGGGGTGGCACAATGGCTCAGTGGTTAGCACTACTGTCTCACAGTGCCAAGGACACAGGTTCAATTTCATCCTTGGGTGACTGTCTGCGAGGAGTTTGCACATTCTCCCTGTGGGTTTCCTATGGGTGCTCCGGTTTCCTCCCACAGTTCGAAGATGTGTAGCGTAGGTGGATTGGCTACGCTAAATTGCCTACAGAGCCCAGGGTGTTAAGGTTAAGTGGCTTAGACATAGGAAATCAGGAGTAGGATAATGGGTCTGGGGGGAGGGGGAGGGATCCTCTTCAGAGGGGTGGTGTGGACGTGTTGGTCGGAATGGCCTGTTTCTAAACTGTAGGGATTCTATGATCTATGATCTATGAGGTGAGTGATGACCTCATTCATGGATGAGTTTTAAAAAAGGTGCTTGTACAGCTCCTGAAGATTTTAACCAGGAAATTTCAGTATTGTAATTACTGAATTTCAGACCTTAATCTCAGAGTTAAATTTAACAATCAACATAATGGATGCTATTGTAGGAACCAATGTATTCCCCCCACCCACAATCCCAATTAGTATTTTATGAATTTATCTGGCCTTCAGCAAGAGATTCCACAATATTTGCTAAAAAACTCATTATTATGGTGATTCAATTTTTTTTTCAATCTTAGCTGAGTATTCATTTGTTAAAAAATTAAACTGGTTATGTTAACCTTTGCACCCTCCTTTCTCCTTGCCCCATCCTTGTAGCCTTTAGTACAACTAGTTTTTGCAGCTTTGGATGTTTATTCATACCACTGTCATCTAGGTTCTGGATTCTGACATATGCTGTTTCTTAGAGGGATTAAAAGACCATCCATGACTTCTAGGCATCACTCATCTACTCCATTCTGCTATCTTGCAGATTGATGGAAGGAATAACACTGAAAACTAATATATACCTTTGCAGTGATTGCAGATCAGTGAACATTGTAAAACGAATACCCTCCTTATTGCTAAAGTTGCTGGTTCACCTTCTCATGCCTTAATGTCTACATGAATGCATAAGGGAAGTCAGCCATCTTTATGTCATGCAGATACATAGTTTCTTGAAAGGGACTAATTCAGTTTAGAAAACCTGGTCGACATGGATGAATGGGCTAAAGGATCTGTTTCTGTGCTGTATAGCCTCAAGTGGAAAATGTAAATTAAAAAGAACTACGTAAGCCATTGGAGCAACAGTGTAGAGTTTTATGACAGCCACATGAAATTGTTTGATAAAATTAAAACTTAAAATTCACATTGTGGACTTTTTAAATATAATTCACATTACTTTGGGTTGCTTGGATGGGTTCATTGGATGATTTTCTTTTTGTATCATCAGCATCTGTTTGTTGACTGTCAGTTTAATGAATTAAATGCAATGCTCATAAACAAGTGTTCATGTCTGTGGTATTTCAACAAGTTCTGATTATTAGGAAATGAACAGTTTAAATGATAAAAGCTACAAGACAATTTCAAGTCTGTCTTTATGAAAATAGAGTTCTCAGAATCTCTGATGTAATTTGGTCAGCAATAAAATCACAACCAAGAATGAAAATGTGGTTACATAAAATTGAATTAGCAGGAACTCAGACTGCCTCTTTATTGAACTTAACCAGCCCCTTCAAATGAGCCAATAACAATACTAATTATAGGAAGAATGTGACTTTTTGTGCATTTCCTGTTCACTTGTTATGAAGCCTGTCCACAGATGCTTATTAAAAATTGAAATATATTGCAGCATCTGTGACTATGGCTAGGGCCATGACACAATAAACGGTAAGCATTATTTCTTAAATTTGGATTAGCATAGCTGAAACATATTTTGGAACGCTTCAAGCATTTAATGTAAAATTACTTCCTGCCTTTTAGATGGAATTCCATCCATTATCTTCTCAAATGGTCGTGATTTGCTGATTGCTGATGTTCATGGAAAGAATGTACGGATTCTTGTACAGTCTCGCAATCGTGGCATTGTTGTTGGTGTGGATTTTCACTACTATCTGGACAAAATCTTTTGGACCGATACCATGCAGAATAAGGTCGGTAACCTTTCCAAAAGTGGGCACAGAATCAATGTCTTGGGAAATATGAACTTGTGTTGAAAGCTGTTTGACACCATGCATATTGTGTTTCTAAATTCTGATTTCCCAAAGGTATTTTACTGTTGATAACCTGTTGCTAATATGCTTACTTTTACCTGATTAAACCTATTATATTCCAAATGAAGTACATTGTTTAATGTGGGAATTATGCTGGTGACAGTGAATTCCTGTGGACAATTGCAAAGTGCTGAAAAATTCAAATCTGAGAAAGGCTAGCTGTCCTGAGCATCCTTGTATCTAACTCCACTAAACCCTTTATTTGCCTTTTTGCTCATCAAACAATGAACTTTTCCTCACTTTAGATAACAAGGTGTAGAACTGGATGAACACAGCAGGCTAAGCAGCATCATAGGATCAGGAAAGCTGATGTTTCGTGCCTAGGCCCTTCTTCAGAAATGGGGGAGGGGAAGGAGGTTCTGAAATAAATAAGGATAGAGGTGGAGGCGGATAGAAGCTGGATAGAGGAGAAGATAGGTGGAGAGGAGACAGACCGGTTAAAGAGGTGGGGATGGAGCCAATAAAGGTGAGTGTTGGTGGGGAGGTAGGGAGGGGATAGGTCAGTCCAGGGAGGACGGACAGGTCAAGGGGGCGGGGTGAGGCTAGTAGGTAGGAGATGGGGGTGGAACTTGAGGTGGAAGGAGGGGATAGGTGGAAGGACAGGTTAGGGAGGCAGGCATGAGCTGGACTGGTTTTGGGATGCGGGGTTGGGGGGGAGGGGAGATTTTGAAGCAGGTGAAGTCCACATTGATACCATTAGGCTGCAGGGTTCCCAAGCGGAATATGAGGTGCTGATCCTGCAACCTTCGGGTGGCATTGTCTCAGTCACAGTGTGGAATGATAAATTCTTTGGAGAGCACCTACTTTGATGCCAACTGATCGAAGCAATTAGGACACTTAATAATTAGAGGAGGAGTTGCAACAGCTGTAAATAGACTATGAAAGCATCAAGAGAGATGCCCCCCCACCCCCCGCAACAATCTAATACTCCTGTAGCCAAAGAATCGTGGGGCCAGTTTACAAAGGCCTCTTCTATTTGCTTTTAAGTATCTACTATCCACACCTATTACCCAATGAGAGTCGGACTGGTCAGTTTAAACTTCTAATGAAAAATAACTGAGTAATAGCACCCAAAAATACAAATCCCCTTAATACAGAATAGTATCTATTACATAAATGCAATGTTCATGTATTCTGTGTTTCTGTTTGACATCAAATCTGCATGTAAAATTGTACAAATTAATCAAAATGATTTGAAAGGCTTATATTTGGACTATTTAACTTGGTTTTCTCGGTTTATTAGGTGTTCTCTGTAGATCACAGTGGCTCTAGAATCCAACAAATTTTGAATGTTTCCATTGACTCTCCTGAAAACATAGCAGTGGACTGGGTGAACAATAAATTGTATGTGGTGGAGACGAGCATTAGCCGAATTGAAGTAGTAGATCTGAATGGAAGTAATCGAATAACACTGATAGCAGAAAACCTGGGAAACCCTCGAGGCATTGCTGTTGACCCCACTGTAGGGTAAGAGCCAATATAATTATTTTGTAGTTAGTAAGAACTGCAGAGGCTGGACTCAGAGCCAACTATAATTATTTGTATTCTGAAACAAATCCTTAATTATCTGTCTTTGGGAAGTAACCAAATATGTTGCATTAACCTGGTTTGCTTCCACTATCACAACCATGGTGGCGAGGATGGCTAATGTTTATATCAGCTTAATAAATTGGAAGTGGATCCTGGCTTTCTGAGCTCTGTACCAATTTGTCAGTTACAAAATGGTCAGTCAAAATTGAACTGGGGTATCTTAATTCTTGCATTGAATTTCCCTTGGACACTAAAAAGATCTGCTAACAAGTGCCTGTAATGTCAGGCATTTAACATTGACTCAATGGCAGCAGTCCTGCCTATGACTCATAATGTTGGAGATTCAAGACACCTTTTAGGGATTTGAGCACTTGGGTCTAATTTTTCACCCTTATTGAGAGGTTCTGTATAATGGCAAAAATGGTGGAAGTAGCCTGAACTTTAATCTTCACATGGCTAGGCCATGCTTTGTGGATGTGCATTTTTTGGTGACAGCTGGCCATTCTATTCACCAGTTGCTCCCAGTAAAATGGGATTTTGGTGTTCCTGTAGCATACACATTAAACCTGCTAAGAATGAGTTTGAATATTCTGGTTTTATTTGGATAGGCAGATTACCCCTTTAAAGCCGTAAGATGTTCTTAAGGATATGATGCTGGATGCAGGGGTGGAGTTGGAGTCTGGGACAGGTGCTGTTGGGGGTTTCGGCTGCACAGGTATTCATGGAGCTAGGAATTCTTACACCACTGTATACCCGACCTGGTAACAAAGAATGGAGCTCTAATCTAGATTAATACTTATGTGCAATACTGAAAAAGTGTTGTATTGTCAAACGGGGCAAGGTTAAACAAAGGCGCATGGGGGTAGCGAGTTTTGAGAAGATTTGTAGCTCAGGTTGAGGTTCTGGATGTGAGTTTGCTCACTGAGCTGGAAGGTTAATTTTCAGACGTTTCATCACCATTCTAGGTAACATCATCAGTGAGCCTCCGATGAAGCTTCATCGGAGGCTCACTGATGATGTTACCTAGAATGGTGACGAAACATCTGAAAAATAACCTTCCAGCTCAGCGAGCAAACTCACATCCAGCCCATGGGGGTCTCAAGGTGAATGTATCATATTCAATGGCATTATTAAAATAAATTTGCTTTTCCTGTTATGATTTGATAAACATTTCATAATGTTTATAAAATAAAGTGAAATTAAATCAAGTAATAGATCAAACTGATAACTTCGTGTTGTAACAAATAGCGTGAAATTTCAATTTCTTAATTTCCAGCTATTTATTCTTCTCTGACTGGAATAATATTTCTGGAGAACCTAAACTAGAGCGATCCTTTATGGACGGAACCCATCGCTTTGAACTAGTCAAGACAAAGCTGGGATGGCCTGCAGGAATAACACTGGACATCATCACAAAAAGAGTTTATTGGGTTGACAGCCGTTATGACTACATTGAGACTGTAACATACGATGGACTTGAAAGGTAAATGTATCAAGAATAATTTGTTGACTGATTGAAACGATTTGAAAATGCCTCGAAAAGCTGTTGTTTTCCTTACGTTCAACTTCTTGTTGCATTACACTTATAGAGAATATTTCAGGTCTGTCATGTTCTAAGTACAATCTTGTCAATGTAGCATATTTTATATGCGCTGGGCTATAGAAACAGAAGGGTTAAATCTCTCCTACTCCAGAATTGTCACTCGTATTTTCACAGAATTTGAGTAATAACTGTTTTCAGACTTGTTTTTATTGTGAAAATGGCTGGTGCAAAAGCTTCAAGGTTGTGAAACTTGGCAAACGCCATCTGTAAGATTAATTAAAAATAGCCCCATGCTGAAAAAGAGGCACTTAAAAGGTTTGAAGCTGTGGGATAAGATATTGGAGTTCATTTTTGATGTATCTTGTAACCACAAGTTTAGCAAAGTGCCTGTTTCATTTATTTAATTTAAAAAGATACAGAAGAATTGACAAATGATTTGATATATTTATTGTCACATGTACTTTGTTACAAAATACAGGGAAAAGTATGGTATTGTATGGTTATGCTTTGACCAGCTTCCTTCAAAATAAATTGCTGTTTGTAGTGAGTTGCAGTTTCCTGAACAAAACTGGGAAGAGATGGTAGGGTAAAATATTCAGAGGGCGTGGTGGGAGCTTTGAAGGTTTTGGGGTGTGTGATAGGGGGTGGCCATAGGTGGACAGAGGTGCAGGGTACTTTCTGCTGTTTGGAGTTATAGCTGTGATATCATAAGATGCATGTAAATCACAATGATGTGACTACGCAAATGACTATTATCAGTGAGAGATAACACCAATTTAGAATGAGTATGTGAAGAGAGCAATCTTGGATATTATTCTAGGGACCTGTGTTTGATGAGTAGTGGTGTACTGATGTAAACAAAGAAATGCTACAGTGTATAAAATGTTGACAAGTCTTGCGTAGAGATGAGGAGTAAGACCATAAGACATAGGAGTGGAAGTAAGGCCATTCGGCCCATCGAGTCCACTCCACCATTTTAATCATGGCTGATGGGCATTTCAACTCCACTTCCCTGCACTCTCCCTGTAGCCCTTGATTCCTTGTGAGATCAAGAATTTATCGATCTCCGCCTTGAAGGCATTTAACGTCCCGGCCTCCACTGCACTCCATGGCAATGAATTCCATAGGCCCACCACTCTGGCTGAAGAAATGTCTCCTCATTTCCGTTTTAAATTTACCTCCTCTAATTCTAAGGCTGTGCCCATGGATCCTGGTCTCCCCGTCTAAAGGAAACAAGTTCCCAGCGTCCACCCTTTCTAAGCCATACATTATCTTGTAAGTTTCCATTAGATCTCCCCTCAACCTTCTAAACTCTAATGAATACAATCCCAGGATCCTCAGCTGTTCATCGTACGTTAAATCTACCATTCCAGGGATCATCCATGTGAATCTCTGCTGGACACGCTCCAGCGCCAGTATGTCCTTCCTGAGGTGTGGGCCCCAAAATTGGACACAGTATTCTAAATGGGGCCTAATTAGAGCTCTATAAAGTCTCAGAAGCACATCACTGCTTTTATATTCCAACCCTCTTGAGATAAATGACAACGTTACATTCGCTTTCTTAATCACGGACTCTACCTGCAAGTTAACCTTAAGAGAATCCTGGACCAACACTCCCAGATCCCTTTATACTTCTGCTTTACAAATTTTCTCACTGTTTAGAAAATAGTCCATGCCTATATTCTTTTTTTCCAAAGTGCAAAACCTCGCATTTGCTCACGTTGAATTTCATCAGCCATTTCCTGGACCATTCACCTAAACTGTCTAAATCTTTCTGCAGCCTCCCACCTCCTCAGTACTACCTGCCTGTCCACCTATCTTTGTATCATTGGCAAACTTCACCAGAATGCCCCCAGTCCCTTCATCCAGATCATTAATATATAAAGTGAACAGCTGCGGCCCTAACACTGAACCCTGTGGGACACCACTTGTCACTGGTTGCCATTCTGAAAAAGAGCCTTTTATCCCAACTCGCTGCCTTTTGTCAGACAGCCAATCCTCTATCCAAGCCAGTAGCTCACCTCGAACACCATGGGCCCCCACCTTACTGAGGCACCTTACCAAATGCCTTTTGGAAGTCTAGACAGATAATATCTGAGATAATGGGAACTGCAGATGCTGGAGAATTCCAAGATAATAAAATGTGAGGCTGGATGAACACAGCAGGCCAAGCAACATCTCAGGAGCACAAAAGCTGACATTTCGGGCCTAGACCCTTCATCAGAGAGGGGGATGGGGAGAGGGAACTGGAATAAATAGGGAGAGAGGGGGAGGCGGACCGAAGATGGAGAGTAAAGAAGATAGGTGGAGAGAGTATAGGTGGGGAGGTAGGGAGGGGATAGGTCAGTCCAGGGAAGACGGACAGGTCAAGGAGGTGGGATGAGGTTAGTAGGTAGCTGGGGGTGCGGCTTGGGGTGGGAGGAAGGGATGGGTGAGAGGAAGAGCCGGTTAGGGAGGCAGAGACAGGTTGGACTGGTTTTGGGATGCAGTGGGTGGGGGGGAAGAGCTGGGCTGGTTGTGTGGTGCAGTGGGGGGAGGGGACGAACAAGGCTGGTTTAGGGATGCAGAGGGGAAGGGGAGATTTTGAAACTGGTGAAGTCCACATTGATACCATATGGCTGCAGGGTTCCCAGGCGGAATATGAGTTGCTGTTCCTGCAACCTTTGGGTGGCATCATTGTGGCAGTGCAGGAGGCCCATGATGGACATGTCATCTAGAGAATGGGAGGGGGAGGACCGCAACTTTCCCCCCACAGTGATCGAGAACGCCCTTGACCGCGTCTCCCGTATTTCCCGCAACACATCCCTCACACCCCGCCCCCGCCACAACCGCCCTAAGAGGATCCCCCTCGTTCTCACACACCACCCTACCAACCTCCGGATACAACGCATCATCCTCCGACACTTCCGCCATTTACAATCCGACCCCACCACCCAAGACATTTTTCCATCCCCTCCCCTGTCTGCTTTCCGGAGAGACCACTCTCTCCGTGACTCCCTTGTTCGCTCCACACTGCCCTCCAACCCCACCACACCCGGCACCTTCCCCTGCAACCGCAGGAAATGCTACACTTGTCCCCACACCTCCTCCCTCACCCCTATCCCAGGCCCCAAGATGACATTCCACATTAAGCAGAGGTTCACCTGCACATCTGCCAATGTGGTATACTGCATCCACTGTACCCGGTGTGGCTTCCTCTACATTGGGGAAACCAAGCGGAGGCTTGGGGACCGTTTTGCAGAACACCTCCGCTCTGTTCGCAACAAACAACTGCACCTCCCAGTTGCAAACCATTTCCACTCTCCCTCCCATTCTCTAGATGACATGTCCATCATGGGCCTCCTGGAGTGCCACAATGATGCCACCCGAAGGTTGCAGGAACAGCAACTCATATTCCGCCTGGGAACCCTGCAGCCATATGGTATCAATGTGGACTTCACCAGTTTCAAAATCTCCCCTTCCCCTACTGCATCCCTAAACCAGCCTAGTTCGTCCCCTCCCCCCACTGCACCACACAACCAGCCCAGATCTTCCCCCCCCACCCACTGCATCCCAAAACCAGTCCAACCTGTCTCTGCCTCCCTAACCGGCTCTTCCTGTCACCCATCCCTTCCTCCCACCCCAAGCCGCACCCCCAGCTACCTACTAACCTCATCCCACCTCCTTGACCTGTCCGTCTTCCCTGGACTGACCTATCCCCTCCCAACCTCCCCACCTATACTCTCTCCACCTATCTTCTTTACTCTCCATCTTCGGTCCGCCTCCCCCTCTCTCCCTATTTATTCCAGTTCCCTCTCCCCATCCCCCTCTCTGATGAAGGGTCTAGGCCCGAAACGTCAACTTTTGTGCTCCTGAGATGCTGCTTGGCCTGCTGTGTTCATCCAGCCTCACATTTTATTAACAGATAATATCTACTGGTTTTCCCTGAGTAAGCAGCCTTCTGGACAGTGTATGTGAAAACCAATGTGTAGACAGCAAAGTGTGGAGCTGGATGAACACAGCAGGCCAAGCAGCATCTTAAGAGCACAAAAGCTGATGTTTCGGGCCTAGACCCTTCATCAGAGGGACCTGAAACATCAGCTTTTGTGCTCCTGAGATGCTGCTTGGCCTGCTGTGTTCATCCAGCCCCACACTTTGTTATCTAGGATTCTCCAGCATCTGCAGTTCCCATTATCTCTGTGTAGATAGCAAGTTGTGTTGGTTGGCAGTCAACCATTTCAGTCCCAGGATATCTCTGCAGGAGTCCCTCAGGGTAATGTCCCAAACCCAAACTTTTTCATCTGCCTCCAACATGGTGTCATAAATGGTGACATTCACTGCTGATTGCATAATGTTCATTTTAGCTGAAGGTACTGGTCTGAAGTATCTTGGACTGTGATTGTTTGCACATACGGTGTCCCTGAGACTGTTTGCTCCATATTTCAAAGTAAGACTCTTTAGCACCTTATACATTGTAACAATTCTTTATTTGCATCTATATATCAGATCATCATAAATATAAACTTCATATTACATTTCTTCATCCATAAAAGCCTCGGAAGCTATCATACATATTAATATGCATTGTAATCCCAACATTTTTCGTTGAGCAAGGGGAAAGATTTAATATGCTTGTGAAACTATTTCCATTTTGGCTGTTTAAATTAGCCCTGTGTACAAATGTTTCAAATGGACTCTTCCACATTGACCATGCCCTGTGTTAGTCCCAGTCTGATAATAGACAGTTCTCTTCAACTCCTACTTTGCACTTATAGATGTAAGAATACAGTATTACTATAGCTGGATAGTCTCTAAGCAATTGCTGCAAATGCTGCAATTACAAATCTTGCTGATTACTTAATGTTAATGGACCTGAATTTGTGACTTCTATGAGCATGGTGTGGCCATTACATTTGTGACCATTACATTTGCAATTTTACTAAATTTTGAACAATACTGTGTGACACACCTGCAACAGACACTCCAGAAGCAGGTGGCAGTGAGAGAGGGTACCAGGTAGGGAGTTTGAACAGACTGTCTACAGAGGAAATGGTATCTTTCTCAGAAGAAGGATGTCTGGAGAGAGGGAGAGACAGACAAAAGATTTCCTCAATCAGATGCAAACTACAGGCTTAGCTCCACATAAATATCTTGTTGTCCTAGCAAAACATGAATTATTTTCATGTTTTAAAGACCTGATGCCCGTGGAATAAAGAATTCCTGCATCATGAAGCTCAGGTTATGTATGTACTTACAAATTACTTTATAGATCTGAAGTCATTCAAGCTGAATTGAGATTGATGAGTTCGATTCCATTTCAGGCATTTAGACTTGCCAGCAAGGGCTCCATTCCCATTATTTGAAATTTGAATTCAGTTACTAGAAGTTTCAGGTCATGAACCACTCAAACTCTTTGCTTCTAATGATCCTGTTGTATATTTTAATTGTATCCATTGCAGTTTGAATTTAATTTTGGAAGAGGAGGCCCTCTAGTGGCACTGTGGTAGTGTCCCTACCCTGGTCCAGGTGTTCCAGGTTCAAGTCCCACCTGCTCCAGAGCTGTTTAATAATATCTCTGAACACATTGATTAGGAAAAATAGATGTATGTTTGATAGGATACATTCTCTACAAATACAGATATCTAGCAGTTTTTTGCTTACCTCTTGTCTTGATTTTGCACAGAAAAACTGTTGTTAGTGGAGGTGCTGCTATTCCACATCCTTACGGAATAACTAATTTTGAGGATAAATTATATTATACTGATTGGACCAAGATGGCACTTATGAGAGCCAATAAGTCTACAGAAAATGACCCACAAATTGTCTATCAATCTTCATTGAGACCATTTGGAGTGACAGTTTATCATTCACTCAGGCAGCCATTTGGTAAGTTTAATTATATTATATAGATTTGGAAGAATAATTGATTTGCATACTTTACTGCATGGACACATTGACACAGTAAATTATAGTGCATAAACTTAATAATGTAACTTTAAAAACTTAGAGAATTTGTTTCACTTTAATTACACTTTTGGAGCTTCATACAAAGTTTAGTAAATTGCTACAGAAATTAACATTTTTGTACTTGGTATGAATGATTTGGCATTATTTATATTGTCATCATCTCACTGTACCTCTTAATGATTAATTTGCAGCTAAAAACTCAATTTACTGTTAACCAGATTAAAAATGCACACAATATCCAGAAAAGAAAACATACATTTTCTTTGTTTCAAAAACATTACATCAGAAATATCTACATTTATCTTCATTAAAGCTCCTTAAAATCTAATTCTTTGACACCAATTTTGTTCATCTGTTTTAATGTTTTTTTCTATAAACCTTGCATGATTAAGCATTTGTGGGTTCCCTTGGGGTAGTTTACTATCTTAAAGGCACTAAAGAAACACAAGTTGTTGTTGCAGGTAGATGAATTTAATCAGGACTTGTGACCAGCAATTATTTTAAAAGATTCCCAACTCTGCACAGAAGCATAAAACCTTAAATTGTTGAAAGAGGATATTTGATCTGTCATATCTGTCCTTTGAAAGAACCATGCTGTTTAGTTTCACATCTTCCCATAATTCTGCAAATTACTCCTCATCAGGTAATTAACCGCATGTGTTTAAAGTTCTATTGGAGGCTGATTCTACTGCCGCTCAGGTACTACATTTTAAGTCTTAATAACTCTGCATAAAGTAATTGCTCCTCATTTCTTCAGTGCTTTTGTCAATTATTAAGTCTATGATCTCTGGCTATCAATTCACTTAACAAAGCCAGAGATTTCTCCTGACAAAATGCCTCCCACTTTTGTAAAGCTCTAGGTGTTCTCTTAACTATCTAAGTTTAAAAGGAAACAATCTTAGTTTTTCCAAATTTTGCTTTACAAATATTACACATGACATTACACATCTCTAATATCATCTTGATAAATCTTCATCTTGTCCAGGATCTTGACACCCTTCCTAAATGCGGTCCCCAGAATTATGCACATAAGCCAACTCGAGTTCCTGTCAATAATCTGTTAAAGTGTGGGGTGGCTTTCTTGCTTTTTAGATTCCATGCCCATCTTAAAAAGCTATGTGACCAAATGCTTTCTTATTAACCTTATCAATATGTCTTTCCCAATCTATATTTTTGTGGCTCCATGTTCTTGTTTTGTCTGTTTTTGTACCCACTCAAAATAGTCAGTCTTCTCATGTTGTTTCTGCTAAAGTGCACCACTGCACACTTATCCACACTAAATTGCACCTTCCAGCGACTTAAAAAATCTGCATATGTCATACTGAAGTCTGCTTCTAAAATGCCCATTATTTCCTGCATTGCCAATTTTTATATTGTCCATAACTTTGAAATTGTACTCACGCTACTCAATTCCAGGTAATAATTTAATAACAAGGAAAGCATATTTTTTTTCTCCATCTCCTTCAAAAGTAAAACTAATGTTAAACTGCACCTTGTATTTATAACAAACTGAAAAAATACTTTTGTAGCAACTATACATTTAATTATTATATATTTGGATTGATATTCGGAATACGGTAGATTTGGAATGCTGCTGCTTTTAAATCAAATATGTTTGATGCATGCAATAGGCTTTTCAGCGGCCAAAGTTACCCAATGGTTAATAAAATGTGAGGCTGGATGAACACAGCAGGCCCAGCAGCATTTCAGGAGCACAAAAGCTGACATTTCGGGCCTAGACCCTTCATCAGAGAAGGGTCTAGGCCCGAAACGTCAGCTTTTGTGCTCCTGAGATGCTGCTGGGCCTGCTGTGTTCATCCAGCCTCACATTTTATTATCTTGGATTCTCCAGCATCTGCAGTTCCCATTATCACTTACCCAATGGTTCGTTAGCAGTTGATTTTGTTTTTGCTAATTCATCTGCCTTTGCTAATCCATGGATTTTTGTAAATATTTATGTGCTTTTTTTTAACACAATTTATTTCACTCAGTAATATAAAGCTTGCAATAATTATGTGTAGAAATGGCCTTCCCATCAGGTGAGGAATTGTATTTTATGTGCAAAGGAAGGAAAAAGAATGACACTTCACTACCCCTGACTGGTGAGACCCAAGTTAAAGCCTCACCTGCTCCAGAATGTGTAATAAAATCTCTGAACAGGTTGATTTAAAAAAAAATAACTATCAGCTGATCAATTGAGTGTTTTTCAGCTATTGTAAAAGAGCAATATGATGTCCTGTTAGTGATAAAGTACAATAGTTAACTTCACACTGTTCTAACACCGTTTCTATCCTGCAATGTAATGTGGACAGCATGACACTTCCTCTTTACAAAAAAAATGCTTTAATCTGATGCTTGCTTTGTTTTGTATGCACCCATTTTAGTGAGAAATCCATGTGGCAGGAATAATGGTGCATGTGAACATATCTGCATCCTTAGCCATGCAACTGACAATGATGGCCTGGGTTTCCGATGTCGGTGCAGATTAGGTTTTGATCTTCACCATGATGGGAAACATTGCTATGGTATGAGAATGGCCCTTAAACTCTTTTACTTTTTAACAAAACATTTTAGGATAATCTATGTAAATTCACATTGGAGTATTCTCCTGTGTTGCTTACTTATACGTACCTTCATTAACTTCATAGCATTTCAGTAGTTTTGTATGAATTTTACAATTAATAATATAGTAAGAAATATTATTGTCTGAATAAAGTACAGTAATATGTGACTCTGTCAGCTCGACAGTGTATCATATCCGAAAGTGTTGTGACGAAAGAACTGCTGTGCAATCAGGAAAGAAAGCATAACCTCTCACAGGAAGTTACAGAGCATATTATTAGAGCAGGAATTTGTACTTTTTGATGTGAAGAAATGGGCCAGTCAACTTGCAAGCATTGTTTTAGTGGGCAAGGTTTCCCAGGCTATGAATGAGATGGACTATGGTGATCAAGTAATATTTGATTAAGGCCCTTCTTGATATAGAGACCAACAGTTGCATTTAGAACATGTCCCAGATATTATCATAAGATTGGCACTAGTGAGATGTGAGATGCCTATTTATGGGGACATTGCTTCTTATCATCCTCATTATTACTTAATATTGCCTGATTATGATACACAGTCTCTCTTTCTTCAACCCACCAGATAGAAGCTAGACACAGAGAATTCCCAATATGAGAACTACAGCAGGTGTCTGGCAACTCTAGCTCCTTTGGGCATCTGTCTTAGACACCCAACACCAGTGTCTCAGGGCATAGTGCATGGACAGTGACCATATGGGCCTCAGATCCAAGAACAATGGCATTTAACATATATCAACTTTCCTACCTTCGCTGCACAATTGAAATTCACTTACAGTATGTTTCTGCATTCCAGTACTTGTACCTTGGATTACACCAGCACCCTTTGTGTGCAGGTACAGGCATCCAGCTCATGGTTTGGAGCAGGGTGCATCTCCAGGATTTTCACTTGTTGTCTTACTGCTCATTCACCTGGATGCTCACAGCATCTTTGCCTTACCTTTTTGCATTTCACCAGCTCATTTAGAACTTATAGGATCAAGGTACTTCCGTCTTGCCTTACTGATACAAATCAAGGCAGCAAGTCATGATTGCCTATAGTAATCAATCAATGGTGTGGGCATGTTGATGTATGGAACTATACTGTGCCAGTCTCACACGTACGCCATCTGCCAGCAGTGTATGTGGCAAATACACTGCGTGTGCTTCAAGAAAATGGCCATGTCTCAGAGTCAAAGGGAAACAGTACTCAGTCAAGTCAAATGAGACATCCTTAATTCAGAGGATCCAGGCACACTTGCCTAGTGACTTGTGGACAGTTAGTTGTCTGCTCGATAAGATCATGGTCTGGATCATAATATGGGATGAGGGGCTGAATGCTGGGTATTCCATCACCCGTTTAGGCACTTACTGCCCAGTTATGGGTCATTTTCCCTTAGAATGAGGGAAAAAGAGGGGCTGAGTGAGATGGAAGTGGATAGCACAGCTGTTATCATTAGATCAAATGGGAATAATGGTCAGGTGTTCAGAATGAAAGTGGAGACTGCAGAGGCATGCAGAGTTGGTAATAATGGGACATTAGATGGATGAGAGCAAGTGAGATAAGATGCTGCATGTACATTGGTGAGAGGTGGATGTAGTAGTAAGGATAGAGTGAGTGTAAGGTAGCAAAGAGAAGATGGTAGCATGTACTTTAGCTGAACCAAGAAGGCCATTTGCTGCCTTCTTCTTCCTCGTCTTACTGTTGGGTGTTCTGCCAGACTGTTGAGGGAACATTGACCTGGCAGACAATCTTGGACTGGGCTGACAGTTCTTGTGAAATAACAAAGTGTGGAGCTGGATGAACACAGCAGGCCAAGCAGTATGTGCTCCTAAGATGCTGCATGGCCTGCTGTGTTCATCCAGCTCCACACTTTGTTTTCTTGGATTCTCTAGCATCTGCAGTTCCCATTATCTCTGTAGTTGTTGTGAATTCCTCTGATGGTTCTGGAAGAAGGGGACATCCCTCCTCTCTCCCACCCCATGTACCGCCAGGTCCCTGTCTACACAGCAGGTGCCAATTTCTCATTATCTAGCATGTACAGGATAAATATCACAAATCATTCAGGGCAGGTCTGGACAGCCAGGATTTGACTGGGAGAACAACTATCTTAAAAAAAATGGTGCCCATCTGAATTTCAGGATATCACAGCAGTGGTAAGTACTTTCATCCATGGAGAATTGGGCTAGCATCAAATGAGTTGATTGCCATAATGGGGTGGTACAGAATTAATGATATGATGTGAGTTTGCTCGCTGAGCTGGAAGGTTAGTTTTCAGACGTTTCGTCACCATTCTAGGTAACATCATCAGTGAGTCTCCGATGAAGCGCTGGTGTTATGTCCCGCTTTCTATTTATCTGTTTAGGTTTCCTTGGGTTGGTGATGTCATTTCCTGCATTGGTGATGTCATTTCCTGTTCTTTTTCTCAGAGGATGGTAGATGGGCTCCAAATCAATGTGTTTGTTGATGGAGTTCCGGTTGGAATGCCATGCTTCTAGGAATTCTCGTGCGCGTCTCTGTTTGGCTTGTCCTAGGATGGATGTATTGTCCCAATCAAAGTGGTATCCTTTCTCATCTGTATGTATGGACACTAGTGATAGTGGTCATGTCTTTTTGTGGCTAGTTGATGTTCATGTATCCTGGTGGCTAGCTTTCTGCCTGTTTGTCCAATGTAGTGTTTATCACAGTTTTTGCAAGGTATTTTGTAGATGACGTTCGTTTTGCTTGTTGTCTGTATAGGGTCTTTTAAGTTCATTAGCTGCTGTTTTAGTGTGTTGGTGGGTTTGTGGGCTACCATGGTGTCAAGAGGTCTGAGTAGTCTGGCAGTCATTTCGGAAATGTCTTTGATGTAGGGGAGAGTGTTTATGGTTTCTGGGCTCGTTTTGTCTGTTTGTTTGGGTTTGTTGCTGAGAAATCGGCGGACTGTGTTCATTGGGTACCCATTCTTTTTGAATACGCTGTATAGGTGATTTTCCTCTGCTCTGCGTAGTTCCTCTGTGCTGCAGTGTGTGGTGGCTCGTTGGAATAATGTTCGAATGCAGCTTCGTTTGTGGGTGTTGGGATGGTTGCTCCTGTAGTTCAGTATTTGGTCCCTATGTGTTGTTTTCCTGTGGACGCTGGTTTGAAGTTCCCCATTGACTGTTCGCTCATGACATCACCAACCCAAGGAAACCTAAACAGATAAATAGAAAGTGGGACATAACACCAATGCTTCACCGGAGGCTCACTGATGATGTCACCTAGAATGGTGACGAAATGTCTGAAAACTAACCTTCCAGCTCAGCGAGCAAACTCACATCCAGAAACTCAATCTGAGTTACAAATCTTCTCAAAACTCGTTAATGAAATGAGTTTGGGATGATAACATGCGAAAATTTGCTAGTCCTTGCAGAGAGAAAACCGCCACAAAGCTTGAGAAAAATTATGCCTAGCCAATTTCTGGTAGGATTCAGCCCTGTATGTTTGTTCAATGATAAATGTTTAAGAGACTGAAATAGTGAGCTCCATTTGCTGCTCCCACATTCCCTGATAGAAGTGTTGATAAGACAGAAGGCTACAACACCAGAATTCCTGCCTTATCATCATTGTGGGTGTACTTGCATTGCAAGAACTGTAGCAGTTGAAGAAGGCAGCTCCTACCACCTTCTCAAGAGCCTCTGGCAATGGGCAATAAATGCTGGCCAGCCAGCAAAGCCTACACCCAAGAGTGGCTGAAAGAAAAAAAAATCTCCAAGTATCTGACCCACCTTTCGTTTAAATGTAGCATTGCATAGGCCAGTGCATGTACCATGTGTTTAAATGTTAAACTTGTCACTTCATTTTTGCTCTTCCCTTACACCTTTTCCTTTTTTTAATTATTGCTACTGTTTCTTCCTTTCACCAATCACCTTCCCTATCCCTTCCCCTTCTGGCTCCTGGCATTTCTCACTGTACTGTGATTTGATTTCAATTTTTCCCTCCTTTCTTTTCTCATCCATCTCCTCCATTCATATACTTTGGATCAGTTATGCCATTACTGCACTATCCTGCTCAGTTTGAATATTGATTTTGTTTTTGATTACCTGGGTATATTGCTTTCATTATATTTTGAAAAGTTTATGCTTTTTCTTCTGCAGCCGTGACCCAGTTCCTACTATTTTCATCGCAGATGGCTGTTCGTGGAATTCCTTTCAACATCTCCACTCAGAAAGATGTCATCTTGCCTGTGACTGCAAGTCCCTCTTACTTTGTGGGACTTGATTTTGATGCCGCAGAACAGTCAATCTTTTTCTCTGATACAAGGACGGATCTAATCTATAAACAGAAAATTGATGGAACAGGTAATGAATAACAAGAGCAATGTGAATAATCAATAATAAATAATCATACCAGCGTTAATTTTACAGGATACCATGAATATGAAAAATATTGCACGGTGAGGATTTTTCTTGTTTTGTAGGTGTGTAATTTCTATTTGTGGTTTATCTATCGATTATTTGAATTTTTGTTCTTTTATTTTTAGACACAATCTCATCTTGCTGTCCTCTTAGATTTATGCTTAGGAACAATTTCAAAACTGGAAGTCAATTTCCAAATATTTGTAGGGAGCTAAGTCTGCCAACTTCACCTACAAAACATCAATAATATATTTTAATACCATAAACAAATAAACTTCATGCACTTATCTATCTTTGACAACTACTGTTGAGGGCAGGCTCTGCCCAATTCTCAATGCTTTATGGGGAATTCCCTACTACATTATTCTCATTTGTGCTGCGGTCAGTAGTTCTAAAAAGTCGCTGTAGGGTCTGGAGATTGTATGAATCAGCTCAGGAGGCTGGATTTGAAGCTGTCTGGATCATTTCTTCTTGTGCACTGTCCCTCATTCCCATTCTCATTCTTATTCGCAATTACCACATTTCAAGTAAGAGCCTGAAACAGAAATTTGTACATATTAATCATCAAACCCAAGAACTAACATGAATAATCCTTGATTTTTCTTTCTGGCGTACAGACCGGGAAATCCTAGTTGCCAATAGAGTGGATGGAGTAGAAGACCTGGCTTTTGATTGGATTTCAAGGAATCTTTACTGGACTGATGCACGTTACAGCAGTATTTCTGTTCTGCGTCTAGCTGATAAGTCCAGGAGAACAATTGTTGAGAACTTGAACAATCCTAGATCCATTGTTGTGCATCCATTAATGGGGTAAGTAAAGCAAAAAAAAAACAGTATTTATAGTTTTCTCCCTATTAACTGAGTGCTATGTTGGTTCTGTGGTTAGCTCTGCTGCCTCACGGCGCCAGGGACCTGGATCTGATTCCAGCCTTGGCGATTATCTGTGTGGAGTTTACATGCTTTATCCATGTCTGTGTGGATGTGGTGTACTTTGGTTTCTTCCCACAGTCCAAAGATGTTCAGGTCAGGTGGACTGTCCATGCTAATTGCCCCACAGTTTTCAAGGATGTGCCCATGGTAATTGAGGGATTATGGGGACAGGGCAGAGGTGCTGGGCCTGGGTGGGTTGCTCTTTGGAATGTTTATGAATTACCATGGGTGGGATTTTGGGTAATGTTTATTGGCTTAGTTGGAGATTCACTTGACAACAGTACAATCCATAACTTTTAAATTTACCATTTCAAAATCTACTTACAGATATATCTTCTGGACAGACTGGTACAGACCAGCAAAGATCATGAGAGCCTGGAGTGATGGGTCAAATGCAGTGGCAATAGTTAACACAACACTGGGCTGGCCAAATGGTCTTGCTATTGACTGGAGGTAAGGCTAAGTTTACAGCTGTCAAAAGTCATGGCTGTATGTTTTCCTCCATTTACTAACAGACAACAAATATTCAG
This sequence comes from Stegostoma tigrinum, assembly GCF_030684315.1. Classification (NCBI taxonomy): domain Eukaryota; kingdom Metazoa; phylum Chordata; class Chondrichthyes; order Orectolobiformes; family Stegostomatidae; genus Stegostoma; species Stegostoma tigrinum. The sequence continues at coordinate 65,183,173 of NC_081360.1, read as the reverse complement.
ATTGCACTTAAGAGCAGCAATCCTCCAGCTTCTCCATTATACTGAGATAATGGGAACTGCAGATGCTAGAGAATCCAAGATAACAAAGTTTGAAGCTGGATGAACACAGCAGGCCAAGCAGCATCTCAGAAGCACAAAAACCGGCGCTTCGGGCCTAGACCCTTCATCAGAGCTCTGGGGTCTAGGCCCGAATCTTCAGCTTTTGTGCTCCTGAGATGCTGCTTGGCCTGCTGTGTTCATCCAGCTTCACACTTTGTTATCTCCATTATACTTTCTGATTTCAATCAAGACATCTATGGGATATTCAAATCGCACCTCGAGGCTAGAAAGGGAAAATAAATCATTTGGGACTTTCAAATCTCAATTTCACCTGATCATGACTTGTCCTAGAGTGTTATATGTAGGGACCTTAGAAGGTTGCTGGCTGTGCTAGCAATTTGGAATGGTATTTGTCATGTGACCAAATGATCCAGGATAAAAGCTTTCTCTTCAAAATGTAAACAAGAAATTACCTTTACTTTCCTGTAATAATTAAATTAAGATTCAGCTTTAAGTGGAATTATATTATTCACCTTTTAAATGTGGTTTCTTGGTTGTTTTCTGAATTAATGCAAGTAATTCTGTGTATGTTCTGAAACAGAAATGTAACTCATTCTGTCCTAAAAAGAAAAAAAAACTTCAAAAATGCTAATTTTGTCAGTGGGCATTCACCTATTAGAGAAATAAAAGATTTTTGGGCACTCTGCAATGCATATTGTAGTTTAATCTGAATAACATTTGCAGAATGATATATACATTGCACATAACTTGTTCTGTCAATGTTTGTTCCCACATAGGTCTTGTTAGTTTCTAGGTTTTGATATTATGTAGTCCAATTCATGTCCACTTCTTATATAGTTGAGACAGTAAATAGTTTCTTGTAATGCTAAATTTATTTCCTTAACGTGTGTGCATGTTTTCAATTCAGCACTTCATTCTGTAGAAGTTAGTCCTCATTTGAATTGAATCAAACATTTCTGCTTTTTTTTAGTTCTCTTCGTCTGTATTGGGTGGATGCCTTTTTTGATAAAATTGAGCACAGTTCCTTCAGTGGTTCAGACAGACAGACACTCAATCAAGTTAGCCAAATGTCACACCCATTTGGTCTTACAGTGTTTGGTGGTAAGTCATTATACTATGAAATATCAAAGTCACTAAACCTATCATAAAAACATGAGAAAATATGTTGTAAAGCTTTCATGATAGATAATAATGTTCATTTTGTTGTGCTGAGCAAAGTTACATCAGCTAGTTTAGTTAAAAATGGTTCATTGATTGTCTTTTCTCTGTAGGTTATGCATACTTTACTGACTGGAGGCTGAACGGAATAGTCCGTGTTCGGAAAGTGGATGGTGGTGGGATGTCTATTATCAGGAGAGGCATCAACAATATTATGCATGTAAAATCATTTGATGCTTCTGTACAGACTGGTATGTATAAATTAACCAATTAGAGATAGCTTAATTATCTACAAAATGTATGGATCTAACAGATTCAAATTTGAAATTATTGACAAAAGAATTTCTGCATGTCTAAAATCTCACGTCTGTTTTACAAATGTGTTTGTGGTGGAGCAGAAGCCCCATTTAATTTGGCTCAAAATGAAGACCACATTTGAAAATTGCATTCAAAGCCTTTTACATAATGAAATAAACCTTCCATCAGATAAGAATAAAAATAATTGTCACCTATTGTGATTTATTGTTTTACTTCATGTAAAGGCTGAGGCCATTCAGGAAACCTCAATGGGGCATTGCCACACCTTAGCTGTTGGAGTTTTATTCTACCTTTAGAATAGTCTTCTGGGTGAAATCCTCAATTAGCATAGGGAATAATGAAGCAATGAACTTTTGACACAACAGATGCAAAAGTTACCCATACTTCAGTTGATCAGAAAATGATAAAACCGCGCAAGTAGGGTAGAATGCTGTTAAAAATTCGTACTGCTCCGAATTTCAGGACTGCCAGCTGCCTCTGAGACAGAACCTTGCTGGTTCAAGTCCCACACCAAAACTCAAACACAAAAATCAAAGCTGACCCTCCAATATACTACTTGAGAGAGTGCCACATGGACAGAGATGCTGCCTTTTGAATGAGCTTTAAACTGTTGTCCTGTCTGCTGTCTCAATGGTAAGATTTCTATAGTATCCCTGGCTTGGCCTCTATCAACACTACAAAAATTGGATACAAAAACGGCTTTTATCACCTTTGTTGTTTGTAAATGTTTGCCGTTCACAAATGGCTTTTTTTCACATTACAATAATAGCTTTATTTCAGAAGTGCTTTTCTAACTGTGTGGCACTTTGAGATTTTCTGTAGTTGCGAAAAGTGTTACATAAATTAATGTCTTCCTTTTTTAACTTTTCAATCTGCTTACTGTCATCTTTGGGCCAAAATAGAATATTGGGCCAGTGGCTTGTATAAGGGGAAATGTCTTCCTTTTAAGTTTGGTGAAGAATTTATTACATTTGGGAAAAAAATGAATTTTTGGAGGAATTTTACTTCTAATCTTATTTAACAACGTCTATCTGACTCTATACTGGAAACATTTATTTTAATTAATTTTGATGTTTATGTCTTGCTTCGTTCTATATCTACTTGACAGATATTTTACTGTTTTCATAATATAGGTTCCAACTACTGTAACAAACCGACAAATCCCAATGGAGACTGTAGTCACTTTTGCTTCCCAATACCCAGCTATCAGAGAGTCTGTGGTTGCCCCTATGGAATGAAACTTGACTCCAACAACATTAACTGCATTGAAGATCCATCAAGTGAAAGACCCACTCAACAGTGTGCCTTCTTTTCTTTTGCTTGTGCCAATGGAAAATGTGTGCCAAGTTACAATCGCTGCGATGGAGTTAATGACTGTCATGATAACAGTGATGAAGCAAACTGTGGAACTTTAAGTACGTACTGTTGAAATTTACATACAATGTATCCAATGTGTAAGTACAATTGAGGAATTTAGTCTAGTCATTAGATTTGTTTAAAGATCTTAATTTCTTTTGTTACATAAGATCAAATTTACCTTTCAGCACTTTTAATTAATACATTCTTGGCTTAAGAAAGACAACATTATGAAACATTACAGAATGAGATTAATTGTTCTCAGCTTCGAGAATACTTCTCTTTGTCATATTAATTAAATTTCGTATATACCTACTGATTTCAATTTCTTATGTATCATTATATTTAATTAATGTATCCCGAATGATACTTCAAGCAGCATTTTGCTTGGGACACTTGCAGACTTTGAACCCTCGTGATACTCTTGTCCCAGAAAATCCCATCAGAAACTTAGTATAATTGTTCGTGGAAATATACTTTTTCCTATCAGGAAAGAATCGGAAAACAGAATTGCCTTTCAGATATCAAACTTGGGACTGTTCTTTCACTGAGTCAGGAAATTGCAGGCAGGATCCAGGTACAGAAACCCCATCCCCATTTCTGACAGATGTAACTTTTGTGAGCAAGGGGGAAGAGGATGAAGTATTAATTCATAAGGAAAGAAGGTAGCTTTGAATATTGGAATAACATCATCCTTAATTAACAGAGATGTTCTAAAGGTAAGATGTAGGATGGTTTGGGTAGAGATAAAAAATAACTAAGGTAGAACTCAATTAGAAAGGTGATGAGGGCCGAGCTGTGGATGTGGTGTAAATGGACTTCAGCAAGGCATTTGATAAGGTTCCCCATGGTAGGCTCATGCAGAAGGTCAGGAGGAATGGGATACAGGGGAACTTAGCTGTCTGGATACAGAATTGGCTGGCCAACAGAAGACAGCGAGTGGTAGTAGAAGGAAAATATTCTGCCTGGAAGTCAGTGGTGAGTGGTGTTCCACAGGGCTCTGTCCTTGGGCCTCTACTGTTTGTAATTTTTATTAATGACTTGGATGAGGGGACTGAAGGATGGGTCAGCAAGTTTGCAGACGACATGAAGGTTGGAGGTGTCGTTGACAGTGTAGAGGGCTGTTGTAGGCTGCAGCGGGACATTGATAGGATGCAGAGATGGGCTGAGAGGTGGCAGATGGAGTTCAACCTGGATAAATGCGAGGTGATGCATTTTGGAAGGTCGAATTTGAAAGCTGAGTACAGGATTAAGGATAGGATTCTTGGCAGTGTGGAGGAACAGACGGATCTTAGTGTGCAGATACATAGATCCCTTAAAATGGCCACCCAAGTGGACAGGGTTGTTAAGAAAGCATATGGTGTTTTGGCTTTCATTAACAGGGGGATTGAGTTTAAGAGTCGTGAGATCTTGTTGCAGCTCTATAAAACTTTGGTTAGACCGCACTTGGAATACTGCGTCCAGTTCTGGCCGCCCTATTATAGGAAAGATGTGGATGCTTTGGAGAGGGTTCAGAGGAGGTTTACCAGGATGCTGCCTAGACTGGAGGGCTTATCTTATGAAGAGAGGTTGACTGAGCTCGGTCTCTTTTCATTGGAGAAAAGGAGGAGGAGAGGGGACCTAATTGAGGTATACAAGATAATGAGAGGCATAGATAGAGTTGATAGCCAGAGACTATTTCCCAGGACAGAAAAGGCTAACATGAGGGGTCATAGTTTTAAGCTGGTTGGAGGAAAGTATAGAGGGGATGTCAGAGGCGGGTTCTTTACACAGAGAGTTGTGAGAGCATGGAATGCGTTGCCAGCAGCAGTTGTGGAAGCAAGGTCATTGGGGACATTTAAGAGACTGCTGGACATACATATGGTCACAGAAATTTGAGGGTGCATACATGAGGATCAATCGTCGACACAACATCGTGGGCTGAAGGGCCTGTTCTGTGCCGTACTGTTCTATGTTCTATGTTCTATGTATTTTGTAGGCCCTGTAACAGTAATTGCTGTATGATAGGGTGCAGGGCTAACACAAAAGTGTTTGCAATGAGTTTGCATTGGTGATTTTAGTCTACAAATCGATTGAATGAAGAATCGGTGGCAAATATAGCATGGAAGATTAGATAATAAAGTCTACTTAGGGAAATTTCTTAGAGTAATAAGTTCTTGAACCAACCAGAGAGGAGGCCAAGTGAGACCTCATAGTGTGCAATGAAACAGGATTAATTAATAACCTCATACTAAAAGAGTCTCTTGGAAATACTAATCACAACAAAATCAAATATAAGACAATTGCAATAAGGCAAAGATAGAGTTGATTAAGGTGAACTGTGAAATTAGGTTTTAGGTTGTCAAGGGAGATACAGTATCAGTATAAAATATTTCAGTTACATTCAGCCAGGATATTTTTAGTCAGAAAGAAAAATTCTGTGAGGACACACCAAACTGCTAATAACTAAGAAAGTTAAAAAATCATTTGAAATTGAAAGGAAAAAGATACAAAGGACTTTGGTGATTTTACCTTTTAGGATATATCAAAGTTCTTTAAGCAATTTATGCTCGAGAGTCAACATGGAGTTATAAAGGGGGAAATCATGTTTGACTAACTTGTTGGAGTTCTTTGAGGAAGTAACAACTCCCACAGGTATATGGGAGCCTGTAATTGTGATGTAGTTGGATCGCCAAAAGTAATTTGATAAGATGCCATAAGGTATGGATTGAGGATTGGTTAGCTAACAGGAAATAGACAGTACAGATTAATAGTTCATTTAATTGCAGTGGAATGAATTCAGGAAAAACTCACCTCACTGATTCCTGGAATGAAGAGATTGTCTTATGATGAACAGTTAGACAACTTGTGCATCTGTCCATTGGAGTTTTTGGAAAACTAGACTTTATGCTTATCAATAAGATCAAGTCCCGAGGGGAATTAACAGAGTTGGTGGTGAGATGACATTTCCCCTTATGGGAATTATTAGAACTAGGAGACTCAGTTTAAAATAATGGGTCTCTCATTTGAGGCAGAGATGAGTTTTTTTTCTTTTGGAGAGACATATGGAATTCTTGCCTCCCTAGAGAGCAATGGGTGAAGGGTCATTAGATACTTTGAGGCAGAGTTGGATAGATTCTTGGTTAGCAAGGGAGTAATCAGATACAGAAAGTGGAGTTGAGGCCACAATCATTTCAGCCATGATCTTTTGAAATAGTGGAGCAGGCTTCCGGAAATGAATGGCTTACTCTTACTTCTAATTTGCATCTTAAAACTCAAACTCAGCAAGAGCATTTGAGCCTTGTGCTGGAGCCACAACTTATTTTTTGTTTTCTTGTTTCACTTCTGAAAAGATGATAAAATTCAATTCATCTGTCTTTTGGCGATACTTAAGTTTTGTACAAGTAAGCAATTATTTATTGTTTATGCTCCATAAAATAGAGGATTAAATTCTGACATACACATGGATCTTGTTAGCGTGTTTATTTCATTAGTATTTTAAAGTATTGTATAGTATTCATTCAAAACTAATGTGTGTGGTGTTGCATAGAAAGGCTTTTTAAAACTTATACTATTAACTTAGTCAAAGCTGGTGCAAATTGCTCATTTTTTACCCTCTGAGACAGCCATCTTACCATCTGATGGGTCTTAGCTGTAAATATTAATCTACCCATTTAAGGAAAATATGGGCTGCTACATGCAACATTCTTGAGAACTTTTATCATTGTCCTATATTTCTGTATCTAGATGTCACATGCTCGTCATCTGCCTTTACATGCCCCAATCATGAGTGCATTCCAAATTATTGGAGATGTGACGGACAAGATGACTGCTCAGATGGGAGTGATGAAAAGGGATGCCCAACCCATCATCCCACAACTTGCACTGCAAATTATTTTACCTGCACTAATTCCCGGTGTATTCCTAAAAGATGGGTTTGTGACACAGATAATGACTGCGGAGATGGCTCCGATGAGTTTAACTGCGGTATGTATTATATTTTATTCTATGAGTTTAATTGACGCTGGGTGGATTATTTTTTTAATTGAAGTCACCTATTTATCAGTTATAACCTGCTATGATATTACAACTCTTTATTTTAATTGCTGATCCAATTTTAGGTTTCAGGTGGATATTTGGTTACATCAGCAGAAGCAGTTTGATTAAATTAGAGTTTCTGCAAACACTGTTTCTATTTGTGGCTTCCATTTCTGAGAAAAATGTTAACTCTGAAGTCTCAAAAGCATCCTCTGTAGTCTTGCTGGAGCTCTGTACAGATTTTGTCCCGTAGATCTCTTCTAGTAGAAAGTGATCATCACCATCAACAATTTTCTTCCATGGATATATGTGTGGAATTCCTCACAATACACAAATGCTAAAAGCTCTTTCTGCGTTGGTCTCAGCTGATGTTAGAGCTTTGGCCCACTTTTGATTTTTTCTTGTTGTTGTCCAGAGCTTGGACAGCATCAGTGGCAGCAAGGAACCCCAATGCGGGCTCAAGTGGACCCAGCATGGGCTCTAGTGGGCCCAGGGTGGACCTTGTGGCGGCAGCCAGTGAACCCCTGCTTCTGGTGAATACAGGACCTGGCACTGGAACCGGCGACTGCTACATCTGCAGAGGTGGTAGGCCCAGCTGTGGTAGATGGCGTCTGAGGATCAACAACTTCATCGTTGGTGGGTCCAGCACTGGTGGAAGCGAAGCAGTGGTGGAAGGACATCACAGTAACATCGATGTGGTGGGCCCAGCTGCGAGGGGTGCGACTCTGACATATGTGGGTCTGACACAGGAGGCAACGAGGCAGTGGCGAGGAGAATCAGCCCAATGGCGAAAAATGGCACCTGAACAGTGGCCACTTCAGCATTGCTTGGGTCCAATGTAAATGGCAGTGAGGCAGTAGAAGAGGGAGGGCAGCACAGACATCATTGATGATGAGCTGGCTCAGGATTGATGGACTCTCTTTAAACCATATCTTTCTATTTTATTCTTATGCTGTACAAAATGGCGACAGATCGTGGTGACAGTGGAAAAGCTTTTCACTATATTTTACTGTTTTTTTCATTTTCAAATACACATGACAATAAAATCATTCATTCACGTCTATGTCAAGAAAGTGACATAATGTGCAGTTGCAGATACTTTTCGAAGTCTCAACATGAGGGAAGAGAAAAGAAGGACTTGTTCGCATTTTATCTTTACTATACTTGACCTGAGAATGCTAATGGTCTCACAGTTCCCACTTTTCAATATTAATCTGTTCCATCTTGATACGTGCACAGTTCTTGTTAAGAAATTTGTCTGGACTACAACAAGTCTCTTTAAGTGCTATTATACAAAGCAAAACATAGATCACCATGAGATTTCAATCCACTATGCTCTTGGTAATTTAGTTAGTGATTTGGAAGTTGTATTTTTATTTTTTTTTCTTTTTCCCTCTTTTATTTTTTGCTTTATATACCCAGAAATCCACTTACACACAACCAATCATTTATTTCCTCCTTCACTAAATCAATGTGGTATTTTTTCATGTATTAACCACCATCAGTATCAAATTGTGTTTGAAAGGTAAAGCAGGGATGAGCTAACTGATTGGGTGATAATTGGTTACATTGGCTTTGCCCTTCTTCTGCTACACAGGGCATATCTGGGCAGTTTTCCACTTTGTCAGGTAGATGGAAGTCACATCAATGAAACATCCTGGTTAGAAGTGTGACTAGTTCTGGAACATTCCCTCAGCGCTTCAACCTGTGTTGTTGTGGCTGATTTATCTTTGTTGAGTTCATAGCACCTACCTGTTTCTTGCTCTCATGTTGAGTGAATCAAATGAATTAATGAATTAGCTGACATCTGTGATGGGGGAGCTGCAGGACCATGGGAGGAGGTCAGGATGGGTCCTTGTGTTTTGCTGAACTTTCTATCGTTGTAATACTACCAAGCTTAGGAAAAACAATATTGGAGATAAAATTGATCTTCTCAGTATGGCTTCATAGTGAAGGGATAGTTTGCAGCATATATTTTTATTTCATTGATTCAGAATTAGGGGTGGTCAACATTTTCACATTGTCTTGGTGGGAGACGGGATGGTGGTGAACAAATTTCAGAAAGATAAGATTTCGATCACAGTAAACATTAACTTCATCAAAAAATCGAAAGCAATGAATTGATTATTTAAATTAGTAATTATTATAACTGATAATTGAAATGTCCCAAGCAGCAAAGCTTAATAATCAAGCCAATTTTTGCTTTCTTGGTTTAGAAGCAACTCTTGAGAGATAAAGAATCAGTCCCAATTCAGATTTACCAGGCGTGGCGATGGGGCTGAGCTAAGCAGTTACATTTAACTAACAGTTTTTGGTCATCTAGGAACGCAGGTACAGGAGTAGGCCATTCAGTCCTTTTGAGCCTGTTCTGCCAATCAGTGAGATTATGGTGGTTGTGTGGCCTAACCCCATATACCTGTGTTTGGTCTATGTCCCTTAATACATTGGCTATTAGAAAAAAACTCTCAGATTTAAACTTAACGCCAGCATCTGCTGAAGAGGGATTGAAACATCTACCACCCTTTGTGTGCAGAGGTGCTTTCTAACACTGTTCCAGAATGATCTGGCCCTAGTTCTCAGACAGTGCCCCTAAATTCTAGAGTCTGCAGCCCGTGGAAATAGTTTATTTACCTAGCCTATCTTTTCCTGTTAATATCTTGAAGATTTCAATCAGATCATCCCTTAATTTTCTAAATTCTGGAGAAAACAGGCCTAATTTATATAAGATAATAAAATGTGAGGCTGGATGAACACAGCAGGCCCAGCAGCATCTCAGGAGCACAAAAGCTGACGTTTCGGGCCTAGACCCTTCATCAGAGAGGGGGATGGGGTGAGGGTTCTGGAATAAATAGGGAGAGAGGGGTAGGCGGACCGAAGATGGAGTCTCTCCATCTTCGGTCCGCCTCCCCCTCTCCCTATTTATTCCAGAACCCTCATCCCATCCCCCTCTCTGATGAAGGGTCTCGGCCCGAAACGTCAGCTTTTGTGCTCCTGAGATGCTGCTGGGCCTGCTGTGTTCATCCAGCCTCACATTTTATTATCTTGGATTCTCCAGCATCTGCAGTTCCCATTATCACTAATTTATATAACCTTTCTTCATTACTTACCCCCTGAAGTCCATTCTTGTAAACCTACATTATACTCCCTGCAAGGCCAGTATATCCTTGCTAAGATATGGGGCCAGATCTGCTCACTCCAAGTGAGGTCTAACCAGGGTTTTGTATAACTGCACCATACCTTCTGCATCAGTATCCCCCAGGCAACGATATATAAAGGCCAACATTTCTCCTGTTCTTGACACCATAAAGGTCTATTTACTTGAACCCCAGGCTTTTGTGCTCTAATAACTTCCACAGCATTTTATTTCACCAGCAAACATTGTTGAAATTTTTTTTAATTTCTGGAGATACTTAACTGTAACTTGGTAAAGAATAATTTTATTTTTCAAAAATGCAAGAAAAGAATTAGTAGGAGTGACTGAATGACCTGACTATCATTCTATCTCTGTCCGTCATAACTGACTAGTGGTTTACATCCGCCGTCCAACTCTCAGTGCCTCCTTCCTTTAGTACAACTCTCATTTCCTCCTCCTCCTCCCCAAGTCACAGTCTCCTTAAAAGCCTCCTATTCCTAGACCCATAGACTCACTACCTGGGCTCCAGTGCTTAGGCAGCTCGCTGCTCCTCCAAGCACAGACTGGATCTCTTCCTTACCTGTTTCATTCATTCATGGGATCAGGATCTTTCCAATTCATGAAAGTACAACTAGAACTTCGCTTATCTGTTAATTATTCTGATATATCAGTTTTAATTACTACAGCCATTAATTTAATTTCATTTGGTTTAACAAATTAGGTGCATAATGTAGGTTTGATCACCCACAAATTCACAATAGCAGCTAAATAAAATATTATCTTAATTAAGAATTTAAGGCTTTTCTTTGTCTTTTCTAAAATAAAGATTTCACAAGTACCTGCCAGCCTGAGCAATTTTTGTGCCCAGAACATCGGTGCATTGATCCTGCTTATATATGTGATGGTGATGAAGACTGTCTGGATGGATTGGATGAACAAGGCTGTGGTAAGTGAAGAAAGAGGGTGAAGACAACAATCAGAGGCAATTTATCTTTTTGAACAATGGGTTCAGATTCGTCAACTAAAACTGATTTATTCACAGTGTACAACTGCACTTCCAATGAATTTAAATGTGCAAGTGGAGGACAGTGCATCAGCAACTTCTACCACTGTGATGGAGTTTTTGATTGCAATGATCATTCTGATGAGGCAGGATGCCGTATGTATACCAATTTAGAGTGCATTAATTGTTGCTTTTTTGAAAAAAAATTCTGCTTCCTTGCTGCTAAAGTATGCTTTGAGAGTGTTATTGGTGCTGCTGAAGTTTTTAGCGCCAGGATAATTATATGCCCTCCTGGCTTAATTTACACTGTAATGTAGGGCTTGCATTAATTGTATCAACCAACCTATGACCAATGCATGTCCACTTGCCTTCCCTAAGCTTTGAATTTATTTAATGAGCACCAGAGAAAGTGCCAGTAACTTTTGCTGTCTTATATTTTCATGGAATTTACCCCAGCTATTTTATATTAGGTTAACCCTCTGTCACTTGGTGACCTTGTTCAATAATAAGTTGTTGGTTTGCAAAGTATTAATTGGCACAAGTGGTTACTTTAAATTACCTTGATAAAACTCTGATTGCTCGATTATAACCTTTTTTTTGTAGCCACTCGACTGCCAGGTATGTGCCACCAAAATGAATTTCAGTGTCAAGATGACGGTGCCTGTATTCCATTAAATTGGGAATGTGATGGTTATGCAGATTGTACTGATGGATCAGATGAACACCTTAACTGTTCACCAAAGAATTGTTCTGCCAGCTATTTTCAGTGTGAGAATGGAAATTGTATCTTCAGAGGCTGGCTATGTGATGGTGATAATGACTGTAGAGACATGAGTGATGAAAGAGACTGCCCAACACAGCCATTTCATTGTCCCAGTAACCAGTGGCAGTGTCCAGGTCTCAGTACCTGCCTGCCTTTGGATAAGGTGTGCGACCGTACTCCAGACTGCCCAAATGGTGCAGATGAATCTCCACTGTGCAGTAAGTAAATTATTTTTAATATTTTAAATATTCTTTCTAATGAACTCATGGTCCAGGTTGGGAACAAATATAACCCAGTGCATTCTACAAGGCAACATCTCTACCCTTACTAACCACTTAGCATTACCTTCTCTTACAGTATGAAATATTGTTTGCCATTTACATTTGTTTTGTTGTGAATGTCCTGATGAGCTAAAAATCAACTTTTCTTCAGCAATATTTAATAACTATGTTGAAAGACACTTTATTTTGAGTAGATCATGCTAATCATTTGTTTGCAATAATACATAAAAACATGGAGACTTTATTAATAAATGAATAATATTGCATTAAATTTATTTTTGCATTTGTTCCTGTTGTTAACTAGATTCAGAGAGCTGCAATGAAAACAATGCAGGTTGTACACATGGATGCATTGAGGGGCCCTATGGTGCACAATGCACTTGCCCAAGTGGCTATCAGCTTACAAATGATTCCAAGACCTGTGAAGATATCAATGAATGTAATCCCCCAGGCATTTGTAGCCAAATATGTTACAATGAAATGGGATCTTTCAGGTGCATCTGTGATGATGGTTTCACTTTAGAAGTAGATGAGAGGACTTGCAAAGCTTCAGGTAAAACTTGTTGTACTTTACTGTATTTAACAAAATAGATTTCATTTAGACCAATTGCCATATTGTAATGCAAATATGTATTTGCATACTGATATTGTAAGCTAAAGAGCTCAATGTTGTGGTTGTTAGAACTTACAGTAATATATCAGCATTATTCGGCACTGTAGAGTAGGGTGTGGACGTTCTATCTGAACGAAGTAAGGATGTTGTTTGTGTCTAGACATTCTGACCAGACCATTTTCACATGGCTGTAGGCCATGAATACAAAGACTCTCTGTTGTAATATTGGGCAGTCATTAAGCACATAATGATGGACAAGTACTTTTAATGAACTTAAAAGGTTTCTGGTGCCAAATGAACCTGTGCATTTCTGCGCAGTAGCCATTATTGGGATATTCCTGTAGTAATCTTCCTATGATTTAAATTAAGTTGTTAGAATGCCAAACTCTGCCCAGGATTAGTGCCCATTAGTGCCAAGTAGCATCTACTAATCTGTTAATGGGCAGGTGCTTTATTTCCCCTACTTCTAATTGATGCTGCTACTGACCTGAAAAAAAATTCTTTAGCATGGACATTGCTGGAAAGTCTGTAGTTTAGCTTTTAAACACACCTTTATCAAGTTTGTCAATCATCTAACCCAGACTTCATGAAAAGAAGTTCAGAGTCGAAGTGAAAAAGTGTGTAAGAATGGGTGAGGAAGTGAGTATTTTGACAGATGCTAAGTGAGTAGGAGTGAGACATTGTCTGAATAACTGAGTGTTGTATGACATCAATCCTTTCTCAGAAACTAATCATCCTACACTCCCCTTCCCTTCACTCTCACAGCTCTGAGGGGTTCGAAAGGCTTTCAGCCCTCCAGCTCTTTTTTTTTAATCAACTTGATCAGAAATATTATGACACACCTCCGTAGCAGGTGGGACTTGAACCTGGGCCTCTTAATCCAGATGCAGTGACACTACCACTACACAACAAGAATTCATATGCCATTAAGTAGATGGCATGTCTTAATCATCTGTTTATTGTAAGGCAACAAAGACCCCTTCCTTGTCAAGGCGAGTGCTAACCTCCTCTTCATTGATATAATACAATCCTCTCCACTGGGTCACAGGCAGATCAAGTTCAGGAGGCACTGCTCTAAGCTACAGGAAGATAGGACTTCACCAAACATTTCACAAACTTTGTATTTGCTGAATCATAAGCCTCCAAATTTAATCTATTTAAATTCTTTTTCTCTATTTGATTAACTCCAATAATGGGAATAATGTCTTTGTTTTTGTACGGCAAATGATAATTACCCATGGAATGGAAGAATAAAATATTTGATTTAGTTCTATTAGTGTTTAACCTGACTTAGTAGGATTTAGAGCCAAATATTCGGTGAGAGCAACATTTTTGTGTCAGCATAAAGATGTAGCTGATCTAGTCCTCTGCTCTAGTTCCTGCTGTAAAGCAAGGAATCCTTAATTTATTTTGCATTGGAGGCATCAGCACTTCTTGGGGCTCATCTTGATTTTCTACTTTCCTTTTTATCCTGGGATTGGTTGCGGTGAGCAGACAGAGTTAGTTCACAATGAACAACTGCCAAAACAGTTCCAGAATTTTAAATTGTACCAGAGATAATGGGAACTGCAGATGCTGGAGAATTCCAAGATAACAAAATGTGAGGCTGGATGAACACAGCAGGCCAAGCAGCATCTCAGGAGCACAAAAGCTGACGTTTCGGGCCTAGACCCTTCATCAGAGAGGGGGATGGGGTGAGGGTTCTGGAATAAATAGGGAGAGAGGGGGAGGCGGACCGAAGATGGAGAGAAAAGAAGATAGGTAGAGAGGAGAGTATAGGTGGGGAGGTCAGGAGGGGATAGGTCAGTTCAGGGAAGACGGACAGGTCAAGGAGGTGGGATGAGGTTAGTAGGTAGGAAATGGAGGTGCAGCTTGAGGTGGGAGGAAGGGATGGGTGAGAGTAAGAATAGGTTAGGGAAGCAGAGACAGGCTGGGCTGGTTTTGGGATGCAGTGGGGGAAGGGGATGAGCTGGGCTGGTTGTGTGATGCAGTGGGGGAGGGGACGAGATGAACTGGGCTGGTTTGGGATGCGGTGGGGGAAGGGGAGATTTTGAAGCTGGTGAAGTCCACATTGATACCATTGGGCTGCAGGGTTCCCAAGTGGAATATGAGTTGCTCTTCCTGCAACCTTCGGGTGGCACCCTTGTGGCAGTGCAGGAGGCCCATGACGGACATGTCGTCGAAAGAATGGGAGGGGGTGTTAAAACGGTTCGCGACTGGGAGGTGCAATTTTTTATTGCGAACCGAGTAGAGGTATTCTGCAAAGCAGTCCCCAAGCCTCCACTTGGTCTCCAATACTATCCATGACCTCATCACCTCAGGGGACCTTCCACCCACAGCCTCCAACCTCGTTATTCTCCTACCCCGCACGCCCCCTTTCTATCCCCTTCTCAAAATTCACGAACATGCCTGCCCTGGTTGACCCATTGTCTCAGCCTGTTCCTGCCCCACCGAACTCATCTCCACCGATCTGGATAATAAAATGTGAGGCTGGATGAACACAGCAGGCCCAGCAGCATTTCAGGAGCACAAAAGCTGATGTTTCGGGCCTAGACCCTTCATCAGAGAGGGGGATGGGGTGAGGGTTCTGGAATAGAACTCATCTCCACCTATCTGGACTCCATTTTCTCCCCTTTGGTCCAGGAACTCACCACCTACGTCCGTGACACCAGCCACACCCTCCACCTCCTCCAGAACTTCCAATTCCCTGGCCCCCAACACCTCATTTTCACCATGGACGTCCAGTCCCTACACACCTGTATTCTTCATGCAGATGGCCTCAAGGCCCTCCACTTCTTCCTGTCCCGCAGGCCCGACCAGTCCCCCTCCACCGACACCCTCATCTGCCTAGCTGATCTCGCCCTCACCCTCAACAACCTCTCTTTCGATTCCTCCCACTTCCTACAGACAAAGGGGGTGGCCATGGGTACCCGCATGGGCCCAAGCTATGCCTGCCTCTTTGTAGGTTACGTGGAACAGTCCCTCTTCCGCACCTACACAGGCCCCAAACCCCACCTCTTCCTCCGTTACATTGATGATTGAAGCCACCTCTTGCTCCCCAGAGGAGCTCAAACAGCTCATCCACTTCACCAACACCTTCCGCCCCAACCTCAAGTTTACCTGGGCCATCTCCAACACATCCCTCACCTTCCTGGACCTCTCAGTCTCCATCTCAGGTAACCAGCTAGAAACTGATGTCCATTTCAAGCCCACCGACTCCCACAGCTACCTAGAGTACACCTCCTCCCACTTACCCTCCTGCAAAAATTCCATCCCCTATTCCCAATTCCTCCGCCTCCGCTGCATCTGCTCCCACGATGAGGCATTCCACTCCCGCACATCCCAGATGTCCAAGTTCTTCAAGGAACGCAACTTTCCCCCCACAGTTGTCGAGAACGCCCTTGACCGCGTCTCCCACATTTCCCGCAACACATCCCTCACACCCCGCCCCCGCCACAACCGCCCCAAGAGGATCCCCCTCATTCTCACACACCATCCCACCAACATCCGGATACAACGCATCATCCTCCAACACTTCCGCCATCTACAATCCGACCCCACCACCCAAGACATTTTTCCATCCCCACCCTTGTCTGCCTTCTGGAGAGACCACTCTCTCCATGACTCCCTTGTTCCCTCCACCCTCCCCTCCAACCCCACCACACCCGGCACCTACTCCTGCAACCGCAGGAAATGCTACACTTGCCCCCACACCTTCTCCCTCACCCCCATCCCAGGCCCCAAGATGACTTTCCACATTAAGCAGAGGTTCACCTGCACATCTGCCAATGTGGTGTACTGTATCTATTGTACCCGGTGTGGCTTCCTCTACATTGGGGAAACCAAGCGGAGGCTTGGGGACCGCTTTGCAGAACACCTCCGCTTGGTTCGCAATAAACAACTGCACCTCCCAGTCGCGAACCATTTCAACTCCCCCTTCCATTCTTTCAACGACATGTCCATCATGGGCCTCCTGCACTGCCACAATGATGCGACCCGAAGCTTGCAGGAACAGTAACTCATATTCCACTTGGGAACCCTGCAGCCCAATGGTATCAATTGCATCCCAAATCCAGCCCAGCCAGTCTCTGCCTCCCTAACCTGTTCTTCCTCTCACCCATCCCTTCCTCCCACCTCAAGGTGCACTTCCATTTCCTACCTACTAACCTCATCCCACCTCCTTGACCTGTCCGTCTTCCCTGGACTGACCTATCCCCTCCCTACCTCCCCACCTATACTGTCCTCTCCACCTATCTTCTTTTCTCTCCATCTTCGGTCTGCCTCCCCCTCTCTCCGTATTTATTCCAGAACCCTCTCCCCATCCCCCTCTCTGATGAAGGGTCTAGGCCCGAAACGTCAGCTTTTGTGCTCCTGAGATGCTGCTTGGCCTGCTGTGTTCATCCAGCTTCACACTTTATTATCCAGAATTTTAAATGCTTGATTTTTATTTATTTTGCTGATGATGTTTATCCTATTGAATGCGTGAATGCTGATGTAAGCCAGATCTGTCTTGAGTGAGTCGTGCTGGTCCTAATGCAAAGATATTCCAAGTGTGTAAATCTTAGAGTTTATCACCCCCAGAATTTACATGTATTCAGCCTGGATTATAACTCCTGGCTTTGTTATAATTGAGATATTAAATTCTGATTCTACATTTTTGGACAGCTCAAATCTAAATGCAGATGTAAGGCATATTTCAGATCAACCTTTTTGCAGTGTGAAAATAGATGTCAGGAAAAGCTCTACTTGTATTGAGTTTGGGAAAAAAACACTTTGAGCAGACGATAGATTTGTCTGTTGACAATTTGGGATGACATTAAAATTGGCATCATTCCAACATTTTCCGCTTTACCTGGTCAGCCTTGGCCAGAATATTAAGCAAGTGATTTTGCTGTGTACATAGTGTTCCTGAAATGGATTATCCCAGAATGAGAAAAATGGGAGACACAAAGGTTTAGGCAAAGAGCAGTGACACTTTTTTGGGTTTTGCATTAAAGAATAGGATGTTGTGGTCTGAAGAAGAATCCTCTTTCAGGGTTTATGATTTGGAAACTGGAACCAATGATTCTGTGGAAAATGAATGAACGTGAGAAAGAAAGGGGGCATGGTGTAGAAGGTTGCAGTTCAGACTTCCAAGGTCACATTGTTGAGCTAATTTTAGCATTCTTCCATTAGTTTAGTTACAGTGGGCATGCCAGTGTGAAACATTGGAAACTCGAAACTTTTTGCTTGCCTACAATATCTTTTTAATACTTCTGAACTTAAAAACAAGTTCACCAAACACATTTTAATATTTCTGTGATGTGCATTTTAGCACTTTTTGCCATTTTGTCTTCCTTCCCTATCCCTGACTTGGAGAGTAGTCTGCACACTTAATTGCCTAGCATCCTGTGTTACAATTCAATTGCTCTAGCATTGATGTTATCATTACTACTTTTCAATGGGCTCTTTCCTTTGTTAAATCAGTAGAATTGATCTATTGTTTTTCTGCCTAGATTCAACCAATGTTCAAATAATGGTGGCAAGCCGTGATCAGATAGTTTCTGAAAACATTAGTGCTCATCCACATGTCATTCAGAGTGTTGTCCGAGATGGGAGAAATATTGTTGCAATTGACTTTGATTCAATAACTGGTCGAATTTATTGGTCAGATGTAAGTCAGGACAAAGTTTGGAGTGCTTTTGAAAATGGAACAGATCAAAAAATTGTACGTATTTTTTTATTTTTCCTATCAAGCATTGCATTAGATGTAATCAGTTGCTCTATATGCTACTGTAACATATACCAGTACTGAACAATGGAGGTAAAACTGGAAAAAGTATATTTCTATATTAATTCTGTGCACAAACTGGGCAGATGGTCAAGTCAGAAAAATGCTATTTCAGTAACTAAAATTCATTAATATTTGTGGCTACATAATCTATTATATTTTAAGCTCTACAATGTTAAAACTTGTCTGGAAAGTATACCTTCCGAATTAATAATGTATAATATCAGGCTACTTTTTACTGTGGGTTACACTTTGCTGCATTATCACTGATGATCCAACTATGCCAACAGATATTTGACAGTGGTGTGACTGTCACAGAAAGCCTTGCTGTGGATTGGGTTGGCCGTAATCTCTACTGGGTAGACTACGTTCTTCAAACAATTGAGGTTTCAAAGCTGGATGGCAGTCACAGAAGCGTGTTACTTAGTGATAATATAACAAATCCCAGAGGATTGGTGTTGGATCCCCGAAATAAGTAAGACAAAAGCAGACTTTTTTTTATGGGCTTGTCTATTAGAAAAAATGGTTATACAAATATATGAAATAGGAGTGGGCCTCAGACCCTCAATCTGCTCTGCCATTCAGGAGAAATTGGCTCATTAGTTTGTATTTATATTTCCACATTCCCATCTACATTAATAACGGTTGATTCCTCTGCCTAACAAGAATCAATATTCACCTCTTTTTAAAAGATATTCAATCACACCTCTTTTATCACCTTCTGAGTAAGAGTTTCAAAGTAAAGCAATTCTCTGAGAGATAAAGGATCGGAAATTGTTGGAGAGCAGTGTCTGTGCAGAGTCAATGTTTCAGGTGCAGTGATGCCTCTTCAGAATCCTCTAAAAGGAACAGTTTCTCCTTGTCAACCTCTGGATACAACGTATCATCCTCCGACACTTCCGCCATCTACAATCCGACCCCACCACCCAAGCTATTTTTCCATCCCCACCCTTGTCTGCCTTCCGGAGAGACCACTCTCTCCACGACTCCCTTGTCCGCTCCACACTCCCCTTCAACCCCACCACACCTGGCACCTACCCCTGCAACCGCTGGAAGTGCTACACTTGCCCCCACACCTCCTCCCTCACCCCCATCCCGGGCCCCAAGATGACCTTCCATATCAAGCAGATGTTCACCTGCACATCTGCCAATGTGGTATGTTGTATACGTTGCACCCGGTGTGGCTCCCTCTACATTGGGGAAGCCAAGCGGAGGCTTGGGGACAGCTTTGCAGAACACCTCCGCTCGGTTCGCAACAAACAACTGCACCTCCCGGTCGCGAACCATTTTAACCCCCCCTCCCATTCTTTAGATGACATGTCCATCATGGGCCTCCTGCAGTGCCACAATGATGCCACCCGAAGGTTGCAGGAACAGCAACTCCTATTCCGCTTGGGAACCCTGCAGCCCAATGGTATCAATGTGGACTTCACCAGCTTCAAAATCTCCCCTTTCCCCACTGCATCCCAAAACCAGCCCAGTTCTTCCCCTCCCCCCACTGCATCACAAAACCAGCCCAGCTCGTCCCCTCCCCCCACTGCATCCCAAAACCAGCCCAGTCTGTCCCTGCTTCCCTGACCTGTTCTTCCCCTCACCCATCCCTTCCTCCCACCTCAAGCCGCACCTCCATTTACTACCTACCACCTCATCCACCTCCTTGACCTGTCCATCTTCCCTGGACTGACCTATCCCCTCCCTACCTCCTCACCTATACTCTCCTCTCTACCTATCTTCTTTTCTCTCCATCTTCGGTCTGCCTCCCCCTCTCTCCGTATTTATTCCAGAACCCTCTCCCCATCCCCCTCTCTGATGAAGGGTCTAGGCCCGAAACGTCAGCTTTTGTGCTCCTGAGATGCTGCTTGGCCTGCTGTGTTCATCCAGCTCCACACTTTGTTATCTTGGATTCTCCAGCATCTGCAGTTCCCATTATCACTGATACAAGTTTCTCCTTGTCTCTGTCCCAAAAGAGTGAGTCCTAATTTTAAAACACTGACCACAGTTTTGAACTTATCCACAAGAAGAAATATATTTTTCATGTCCATCTTGTAGGAACAATTCAGGATCTTGTACACTCCAATCAAGTCACCTCTCACTCTTCTAAGTTCCTTTGGAAATGAGCCATTCCTGTTCCATCTATCCTCATAAGACAAATCACTCATTCTAGGTTTCAGTTTTTCATTAAACCTCCTCTGAACTGCCTCCAATGGATTTACATCCCTGCTTAAATAATGATACCAAGACTGTGCACAGTGTTTGAGGTATGGTCTCACCAATGCAATATATAACTGAAGACTAACATCCTTACTGTTTAAGTTCAGTTCCTCTCATAATAAGGAATAGCATCCCATTAGCCTTCTTGTTTATTTGTGAAACTTGCACTCTTAACTTTTTGTGACTCATGCACAAGAGCATCCAGATCTGACTGCACCTTCAAATTCTACAATTGTTTGCCATTTAAGTAATATTCTGCTTTCTGATTCTTCCTGCCAAAATGAACAACTTCACATTTTCCCATGTTATACTTCATCTGCCAGATATTTGCCCACTCATTCAAACTACCTGTATTCATTTAAAAACTTCTTACGTCTTATTTACAACATACGTTCTTACCTATCTTTCTGTCAACTGTAAATTTTATTCGCATGCTTTTGCTACCCTCTTCTAAGTCATTGATGTAAAATGTAAAAAATTAAGGCCCAGCACAGCCCCCTCCAGGTCTCTGTTTGTCACATCCTGTCAATCTGACAATGACCCATTTATACATACTCTCTATTGTCTGCCAGTCAGCCAGTCAATCCTCTATCTGTGCTAACATATTACCTGACTACAGCACAACCTTTTATTTTCTGCAATAATATTTAATGTGGCATCTTATCAAATGCCTATGGAAATCCAAGTTCAGTGCAGTTTTTGGCTCCCCTTTATCAACAGTACATTCTATTCCTTCAAAGGAGTTTAATAAATTTAGTTAAATATTATTTCCTCTTCATAAAACTGTGCTGACTCTCTCTGATTAGCTTGAAGTTTTCTAAGTCTCCAACTATAGCCTCTTTAATGATTAATTCTAATATCTTCTCCTTGACAGACGTCAAGGTAACTGGTCCATAGTTTTGTAAATTCTGTGTCCTTCCTTTGAACAGACAGGTTATATTTGATGCTTTCCAATCTGATGAAACCTTTCCTAATTCAGGAGAGTTTTGGAAAGTTAGCAACAATGCATCTACAATGTCATTAGCTACCTCTATAACGACGGTGGCATCTAACCTTATCAGCCCACATTCTACAGTTTGCTTAGTACTGCTGTCCTAGTGATTATAATTACACTAAGTTCCTATGTCTCTTACATTTTCATCTGTTACTGTAATGCTTTTATCTCCTCTACAGTAACAACAGAGGGAAGTATTTGTTCATTTCATCTGCTATCACTTTATTATCTAATACTAATGCCTCAATTTAACCCATGGGAAGACAAACAAATATTTTAGTTATTTTTTTCCTTTAGTTATTTTTTTCCTTTTAGCAGTGGAAACTCCTGCTGCCCATTTTTTAAGTTTGTCACTAACTTCCTGTCATATTCTAATTGCCTCCTCCTGATTAATCACTTAGTTACTCTCAGCCACTATTTGATACTCATCTTTGCATAATTTTTACTTTGATCCTTAAGTTTGATGCTTTCCCTAACACCTTTGGTTAACCACGTATGGTGAGTCCTCCCCTTGAAAATTTTCTGAGTTGTAGGAATACGTTTGTTCTGAATATTCTGAAATATTCCCCAAAATGTCTGCCACTCTGTTAGTATTAATCTATCCCCTAGCCTAGAGTGCCTGTTTACTTCTGCTAGCTCAGCTTTCACACCAACATAGCTGCCCTTGTTTAAGTTTAAAATACTAGCCTTAGACCCACTCAAACTGGATGTAAAATTCAATCTTTTGTGGTCTTTGCTTCTAGGAATACCTTTACATTGAGGCCTTGACTTAATCCTGTCATAATACACAATAGCAAACCTTACATAATGTACTCCTGGTTGGTTCTAGACGTTTTACTCTAAGAAACTAACCCCAAAAGCTGCCTAATGGGCTAGAGACAGCAAGTGGGGTTACAGAGTTCTTTTTCAGGCTGGCAACCTGTAACCAGTGGGTTCCACAGGGATCAGTGCTGGATGGGAAACTCTTTTTACAATATACCTCAATGATTTAGAGGAAGGAAATGAATGTAATGGAGCCAGATTTGCAGTTAATGCAAAAAAAGGGGAAAAGGCAAGTTGTAAGAGGGATACAAACAGTTTACAGAGAGATATTGATGGGTTAATGAAGTCGGCAAAAAAGTTGGCAAATGAGAAGATGTGGGACATGTCGAGTTGTTCCTTTTGGAAGGGAGAAGAAACAAGCAGGATATCATTTACATGGACCAAAACAGAAGTCCTCAACACAAAGGGACTTATGGGTACTTGTACACAAAACACAGATAACACACTGGTACAACAGGTAATCGGAAAGGATAATTTAGTCACGAGGAATTTAGTGGCTATTTATATCTAAAATCTAGAGTCCAAGATGAGGCTGTTTGAGAAACCATCAAGGAAGAAATCAGGTTCAAAAATTGCCGACGTGGGCAGGAGAAGGTAGGGTTTGGGGTTCACACTTCCCTCTTTTCATTTTTAAACTAATTTTGTCAATTTGACTTTACTTTGTAGTACTCATCTAATGTTCTGGACAGACTGGGGTAAAAACCCACGAATTGAAAAGGCCAGCATGGATGGCACCTTGCGAACTGTCTTAATAAGTCACAAAATCTTCTGGCCAAATGGATTAAGTATTGATTATCCAACTAGACTACTTTATTTTGCTGATGCATATTTGGATTATATTGAATATTGTGACTACTTTGGGAACAACAGGAGACAGGTTTTAGCTAGTGACTTGGTAAGTAAATGAAGTACTATTTACCAGTTACTTAGAAATTAGATGTACCTCTTTGAAATTTATGTATTTGATATAAAACACTCAGTAATTGCACATTGCATTGTAGGTCCTGCAACATCCACATGCCATAACTATTTTTGAGGATTATGTGTATTGGACTGAACGACGATCTAATCATGTTGTCAGAGTAAATAAGTGGCATGGAAAGAACCAGACTGTGATGATCAGAAATTTAATTGAGCCACTCGGAATAGTTGCTGTTCATTCTGTCAGGCAGCCACCCGGTAGGTCAAAAAACATATTAATTCTTGTCTAAAAAATTCAATGAAATTTTCTTTTTTTTACCTCATATCATGACATTTAGTAGTATTTTAGGATGATAGGAATTCTGCAATACACTTGACATATCCTAGACCAGACATACAAAAGCAGTTCTATTAAATGTCAAGTCAGCGAAGACTTAATTTGTGTAAATAATATCTCCCTGGAGCTCTTAAACTCACTGAAACTTATTAGTTGGGATGCTTTGGGCTAAAGAGGGTCTCACCCACCAGTCAGAGAATGAATAAAGAAACTTGGTAGTTCCATGGTCAAGATCCAGTGGAATCAAATGCACTTCATACACTGTTGGGCCTTCCCTGAGATTAAGGTCCCCAGAGACAGAAGTGCTAACTATTGAGGGCTGCCAAGCAGTCTAAGGCTGGGCAGCTTGGGATTGCTGGTATTGCCAGTGGGAACATTGGCTCCTGGAAGCACTGCATTTCTCTTGGGCTCACAAACCCCCAACCCACCCAGAAGATTCTGAAGGGACTCCATGGGGCAAGATTAGGGGATGACTTCCAGCAGTGGGGACAGAGTGTCAGGATAAAGGAATGCTGCTGGCAACCTACCTTCTGAGGGTATGAGAGACATTCATGCAGTCTCCATTTATTCTGTGCACCATTACAAGTTGCAGTGAACTTGTTGTCAGCTAGCTCACTGAGAAGACAAATTCACATTCTGCTGGCAATGGCTGGGAATCCCTAATCAATCCCTTCCACCATCTAACATAATTGGGAGAGATTTTCCCACTGCTGGGAGACTGCAAGGCTTGTTACGGGCTGCATAGAATCCAGCTCAGTTGCTCATGACTCCTAAGTAAAGATGATTTTGTGGAGTTAAAAGTTAATATTGCAACAGATAAAATATATTCCAATCACTTCCTATCGTATGATGACTATAATATTTTCTCCAACTCTGCCTTCCATTACCAGATTACTATCATAAACTGCATTGTGTTTTCTTAACAATACTTTTGCATTATTACATCATCGTAATTAATGTTACTTATATTACATTGGTGCTGACTGTATGTGTATTCAGAGAATCAAACTCCAGTTGTAAATTTGACTGATGCCTGTGATATCTACAGCAATGTTACGGATATTTGTTTTGCATCCCAGCTTGGAATCCATGTTTGTCCAATCCTTGCAGCCACTTATGCCTGCTCTCTGCATCGGCTCCTAGATTCTATTCATGTGTCTGCCCCTCAGGCTGGAACCTAATGGCTGATTTAAAACACTGCGCTAAAGGTAGGACAGAGTTACAGTCTATACATTAGTAAAAAAGCTACAACAATGTTGACTTTCACATTTAATTAGGACATACAGAAGCAACAATAAAGATCTCTGAACTGTATAAAGGAGCAGAATAATTCCAAGGCACGTTTGCTTGGGAAGAATGGTCTGATGACTTTTACCTGGGGAAGGTCTTGTATTTAAAGTTACAAAGGAATGGGCAGAATGTAGTGACTGTAACAAGGTCAGCCAGGTGGACCTCATAGAATATGAGTTCACTGATTGGAGCTGTTAAGCTTGTTCAACCAGAGAGTCCTGGCTGACAAATAAAAGCAGGAGTGTCAGAGCTCTGCTCACTCCGAGAGCTGGTTCTGAGGGAGCTGGATCAGTGCTAATAACTCTCCAAATGTAAATAATGGGTGACTTGCTAATTGAATATTGGACCCTGGAGTTATTTCACAAACTATAGCAGGAAATTCAACACTCTTCATTAATTGAATCCCCATAATCAAATGAATACAGGGAAAGTAGTATAAAAATGAACTTTGGTTTGCTATTTTTGGGAAGTACAACAGATTTGTTCCACCTACTACTTATGCTACAGGTTCAGGCTTATTTAACTCTGAAAGAAAACTTTGTTCTAGACTTTATAAATTAATCGAATTGGAAGGATGTGAATGCTTTCTTCTGAAGAAATTGAATTTCAAAATGCTTTCAGAAAACATCCCTAGGCTTTTTGCAATAAGACATTAACATTTATGTCCAGTAGTTCAATTATCCAGTTTTGGACTCAACTGCTTAAAATTGTGTTCTCTTACATAATGTCAACTCTGTGAATGCCAAGATTTTACTTTGGCTTTTACTGTCATTTTTATTCCTTATTGGCGCTCATCTAGAATGGAGAAGTCTTACAGAGTATTGAAGTAACGTGCTCACTTTTACAACTGTATTAGGCAGGATTTGTCTTCTGGACATTATTTTCAAATTCTTCAGAGAAGGTTATGCGAAGAGGTACTAAAATGTTTTCATTCCTCTCATTGCCATAGTTTTAGTGATGCTCCAATTACATTCTTGGGACAATTGCTGAAATTAACAAATACTCAAAATTTATTTGTTCTTGAAACGTTTGGGATGATTACTTAATTAATATGTTTGCTCCTTAGTAGCAGTTTGATGACAACGTAATCCTGGTTGAAAATGTAAACTATTTGCGCCAGCAATGATTTTCAGCAGAAAGTTTATTTCATCTTGGCTCACCCAAAGCATTAATAATACAACTGTGTCAGATACAAATTGCAGGACCACATAAAATACAATATACTCATCTTGATATGTTTCACATTCTGTGCTGTCTCACATCTGATTTAAATTCAGGTTGGTAAATGTTCATTCGAGACAGCATTATCAGCTGATGTGAGAAGTCGTGTACAACGAGTTCATGATCAAAGGCTTCATTTTCACAAGATTGCCTCCTGCCTGTTGCGGATAAGAGATGATGTGCAGATGCTGGTGTTGGACTTGGGTGGACAAAGTCAAAAGTCACATGGCACCAGGCCACAGTCCAACAGGTTTACTTAAAATCACAAGCTTTCAGAGTGCTGCCCCTTCATCTGGTGAAGTCAGTAAACCTGATAAAGGAGCAATAGTCCAAAAGCTTGTGTATACAAATAAACCCGTTGGACTATAACCTGGTGCCCAGTCATTTCTGACTGTGGATTAGAAAGTCTAAGTTTTAAATGAACCATCCAGATAGTTTTCAAATGCCATGATTTCTGTAATTCTGTAAGCAAACTATTTCCTGTAATGTGCCTATACTGCCATTTGGTCTTACAAAGTACAATGATCACTTTTTTCTCAGAGTCATTACACTTCATCTCGAAGGATATCTGCTGTTACAAGAAAATATACAGCTCATTGGGGTTGGATTCTTGGTTTAATTTAACGGTGGTAAGAGAACACATTTTGGAAGTGTGAGGAGCAGGCTGGAAAATGAAGGATTCTTTTTGTTTAGAAAGCAAGATCAGATCAGATCTGTATACATGGGCGACAAGAAAGGTTGGGAACAAGACTAGTACATTATCTTTCTGTCTGTTGTTTTTCAACCCTTCCATTGGCTAAAATGATCATGTTGGACAATTTTAATGTTATTTGTCATTTTTGTCCAAAACACATTTTTTGACCGAATTAAGATTACAGATTTGCCTAAATTTGCTCAATTAAAGCTGACTTTTGATCAGAGCTTAGTTATTCTAACACTGCATTATGAACAATAAGCAATATAAGCATAGTATAGGATTCCATAGAAGAGCCATTAAACTCAAAAGTGTCAATTCTATTCCTCTCCTCTGCCAGACCTGCAGAGTTTCTCCAACACCTTCTCCTTTTATTTCAAATTTCCAGCTACTACAGTATTTAGCTTTTGTTTTATAAACACAATTGAGTATGGTTGTGAAAACAGCATTGCATCTACCTGACCAACCCCAGTTTGCTTAGCCCAAATTGATTACATTAACAGAAAACCTCTGTTGCAACATTTCTCTTCAAGCAGAAACTTAGGTACAAGATTTTGAAATTTACTCAAGAATTTATAATAATCTTTTTTCACCATTCCCAGTCGAACAACCTTTCCTAATTGTTGTGCGAAACAGCATCATCTTTGGCATTTCTCTGGATCCTAATGACAAAACTAGTGATGCCATAGTTCCTGTAGCTGGAGTTCAAAATGGCTATGATGTTGACTTTGATGAAGAAGAGGTTCTGTATTGGGTAGAATATCCAGTAAGTACAAATAGTTTTCTCAAGAAAAACTGCTGTAGCAATCAACATTCAATTGTCATCACTTTCCAATTATGTGCTTTTTAAAATGCTCCTTGTTCGACTGATTTGAATTTTCTTCGTATTTGCTATACAATTTACGCTGCTGAATTGGAGGAGACTTATTCAACAATCAACACTCTAGGATGCTTCAGTAAAATGGCCATTCTCGATGTTAGGTTACTCCCTGTATATTACTAGAATCAGTAACTCAGCAAAACAGGTTTTACCAATGTACTTATCACTGACTTTTAAATTATATATACACATGAAAATATAAGGTATGAACCAAAAATCTAAAAATTTAAAAATTTCAAACACATTTAAAGATGGAAAAATAGAAAATTCCCAAGTGGCATAACATCTCTGGTATTTTCAAGATATCAAGAGCTAGGTCATTCTTTAACATGGGTAATTTGATGGTAGTAAAACTGAAACACCCAGAAATATGTAACAGCATCACTGAGCAGAAAACAAAAACTATGTTCTTCCCTCCAACTCCATTTTAAATTAAAACTCACTCTTAACAAAGTGTGGAGCTGGATGAACACAGCAGGCCAAGCAGCATCGTAGAAGCACAAAAGCTCACGTTTTTTGATGAAGGGTCTTGGCCTGGAACGCCAGTTTTTGTGCTCCTAAGATGCTGCTTGGCCTGATGTGTTCATCCGGCTCAACACTTTTTTTTATCTCGGATTCTCCAGCATCTGTAGTTCCCATTATCTGTCTCTCTTAACCTACCCTTCCATCTTATTATCGTTGCAGTTGGTGGGCAGTGCTTGTTAATTTTCAATTTTTTTGATTAACTTATATTTCTAATCAACCTATTTTGAAATGTTATTACACACCTCTGGAATAGGTGGGTCTTGAATCTGGGCCTCTTTTTCTAGGGGTAGGGACAAGGCCACAGACAGGGTAATTAAGAAAGTGTTTAGCACACTTGCCTTCATTGCTCAGACTTTTGAGTATGGAAGTTGGGACACCATATTGAGGTTGTACAGGACATTGGTGAGGTCTCTTCTGGAGTACTGTGTGCAGGTCTGGTTGCCTTGCTATAAGAAGGATATTATTAAATTGGAAGAGGGTTCAAGAAAGATTTATCAGGATGTTGCTGGGAATGAAAGGTTTGAGTTATAAGAAGAGGCTGGTTAGGCTAGGACATTTTTCACTGGAGCTCAGGAGTTTGAGGGAAGACCTTGTGGATGTTTATAAAATCCCAAGGGGCATAAATAAGGTGAATAGGAAGGGTCTTTTCCCTACGGTGGGAGAGTTCAAAACCAGGGAGCGTATTTTTAAGGTTAGAGGAGAAAGTTTTGGGAAGGACATGAGGGGCAATGTTTTTACACAGAGTGGTTCATGTGTGGAATGAACTGCTGGAGGAAGTGGTGGATGTGGTACAGTTACAACATTTGGAGAGATATGGGGCAAATTGAGGCAGGTGGGACTGAGTTTAATTTGGGAACATGGTCAGCGTGGACTGTTTGGATTGAAGAGTCTGTTTCTACGTATGTTTCTTTGTACGATTCTATGACCCTCAAAATGTTTATCACTAGACGTTGATTATTTAATTAGTAACATGGGTGACTAGGTGGGCAGTTTATATAAAAAAAATTAGCTGGGTTCTTCTCCATTTGTGAGTTGGGCTTCTGGATAACAAAAGGGTCCAAAAGGGAAACATAGAGACTGGTTTACATGCTAAAATGTAAATCTACAATTATGTAAATATAAATCTCTAAAGGATTTTTATTACCTAACTCAGGTTATGGATATTGTTCAGAGAAACATCATATAGTCAACTATTTATTCGCTTATCTGTAGGATTAATTTATTAATGTATCTTTCTATTGCATTTTTATATTTTTGTTCTTTTCTGTTGATGCTTTTTTAATGTTTAGTCAATCCCATTTGTTTTGTTTTTTCTTGAGTATCCAGTGATATTTATTATTTTCTGTAGTCTCCTCGTTTTACACCCAAATCTTTGAGGAGAATCATAATCTGAAGAGAACCATATTGATTACAACTGAGTGGGATTCAAGTCAAGGGTCTAAGTTATTCTGCATGAACTGATTTCTTTTCCTTAAGGATGTGCTTTGAAATGAAAACACAATCAAAATTATAGCATGGTAATATACATTCTGCCTAATAATGCCATTAAAGCTGGGTAAAGGTAGACCTTGCCTTCCTTTCAGATCTGATGTCAAGGTTATCATTTTTCTATTTGGACTCTGCTGTTTGTACTACTCCAAAAAAAAACATTTATCCTAATCTCAGTTTCTCTGAATGTGGGTTGATTTAAAGTTAATTAGAGAAGGTGAAGCAGCTTAGAGCATGCATAATTTGGAGGATGTTGAATGCTTCTGGCAATCCTGTTTATAAATCCTCCTCTGTTTTGTAATGATCAGGTGGCCTAGATGTTATGATTCTGTAAACCAAAGAACTAAAGGCTGAGATATGCTTGAGGAGCTTATAAACCTAAGGAAGTGAGATTCCCTAACTTTACACAATGTTTCATTTATATTGAGGTTTCTATTAGTGAAAGGCACTGCATGTGGTATAGAAATAGAAGGCTTTGTTTTAGGTTGGTTATGTTTAGAATAGGTTTAGAATAGTTACCTCCTGTCAATGACATAAAGTTGAAAAAAACTATTTTAAAATATTCTGAGCTATGGTTGGGAAAATGAGTTGAAATTTTCAAGAAAGTGCCACTATCAGTGGCTAAAACAATTCCATGTTTGCAAAAACTGGCTTATGCCTTGGACTTGGTCAACTGTTTCTCAGTACTTAGGAGGATTTAAGGATTTCCTTCTTTACAAATGTGTCTAGATCACAATGTTAAGTCGAGGATTTGTAAGTGTGGAACAGACATTAATTAATACCCCCTTCCCTGCTGTTTCTGAATTTGTGAACCTTTTTCTTACTGTGATTTACGTGCTTTTAGGGAGAAATTCATACTGTGAGGTCAGATGGAACGAATAGGAGTATGTTTGCTCCAGCTTCCACCATTGGCTCCCCTGTGGGCTTGGCTTATGACTGGATCTCTATGAACCTTTACTATACCAACTTTGACCAACAGTCCATTGAGGTCAGTATGCTTAATTTAAATTCCTGCATGGAACCAACATTAATATTAAGCATTGCAATGTTGTACAGTATATTGGATTTACAGAAGCTGATAACTGATTAACCAAATTTTGTACAAGTGGTAGTTTGTTTTTATGCAAGTAATTTATTTTTCATTGCACATAATGTTGTTCTGACCTGCATATCATTAGGTTAATTGCATTAATTTATCTAAATAATGTTTTATGCCAGTTGCTAGACTCTGGAGCAACTGTCAGGATGGGTTGGCTTGGTTGAGTGTGGTATGGTGGAGCATAGTGTGAATAGTGCTGCTTAAATCCTGTTCCAGTTGAGGTAGTTCCTTGGGGGCTACCTCTTTGCCTTGCCCTGTGGTGATATCATGATATAAACCACAATTAGCAACCTTTGGTCGACAAAACGCTACATGATGAGAGAAAAAAGAAACTTTATCAGACTCCTTTCAGCATTATGATTTGTATTTTACTTTGTGTTATTTATAGTCACTTACTTAAACATTAATTTTCTTCACCAATGTAACATTGAGGAATTTGATACTTCAACTTAACATTTTTCGCTCGTAGTATGCCCTAATTGTGTTCACAGTAACAAGAAAGAAATATGGTTCCCAGGACAGATATAAGCCACAGCACACTAAACTGATTGCAAAGATTTTTGCAAGGTAGTGTAAACTGAATAATTAGTAGAAGCATTTATTACAGTGTTTGGTCTTATACCATTATCTCACTTAATGGTGGAAAATGGATGGTCTGGCAAGCAGGCCAAGGAATTTGAAAGTATTTGGCCACTTTAAGTGGATGCAGAAGGAGACAAATATTCTAAAGGGTGCAAATAGATTTTAAATTTTCATCACATTTTTCCCCAAATTTTTCAGGAGGGACTTGGTGGGTGGTGGGTGATGGGTGATGGGTGCTGCAGAGATGAGTCAAGGAAAGCTGTATCCAAACAGAAATTAAATGAAATGCAACATGGAGACAGAAATATGAGTCTTCCAGGACTGATGGAATTGTATTTAATCCCCTGTTTAATGGAGGTGAAGATGGGCATAATACTGTACAAAATAAATTGAAGACAGTTGCCCCATTTTGCAATCTAAGGTATCATTTCTACAGGAGAAAACTGAAAAGACATCATTCAGCTGTACAGCCTACTGTGCCCGAGTGGAACTCCACACTTGATGTTCTGCACTTCTGAAAACTTTGGCACATTAGAAAAACTATGCTTTGTGATCTGATGGTTGTTTTCCACGGGGAAAATGATGTAAATCTAGCTGGTGAAAAACAATGTAGGAACCTCATTTAAATCATTCAAAGGAATTTTCATCTTGTCAACTTTGAAAACTGCAAGGAAAATAGTAGCTGATCAAAAGAAGTGTGAATAAAACTAAATGCTGATTCCATGCCTCACCCTCATATACATCCATAACCCACAACAGTTCCACAGCTAACATATCAGTGGTGAGTACAGCCACAATCCTGACTGATGGGAACAGTGTCTGTTGCTCTAAGATGAGGCCTCCTCTCTGTATCTGTAAGTCCCACCTCACAAAGGTGCTTTTCAGTCAAATGGCTAGAAGGTATGTAATCCCAGCTGTACCACTGCATCTCCAGGCAGTTCTGAAGAAGATGAGGCCAGAATTGGAAGCAAGTCTAAGTTATTGCCTTTGCCAGAATCTTGGTGATAGGGTTGAACAGTGTTAGGAGGTTGCCTTGGGAGCCCAAGTAAGGATTAAGGAGGGAAATATGACTTTGAATGTGGTTGGTATGTCCAAAGGGCCCAGGGAACATTGCAAAAGAGGTCATCATGCAGGCAATGACATCTCAATGGCAACCCAGCATTATTGTTCTCTATTTTACGTTTGCAGAGGTGGAGAACTTGTGTGAATTTCAGCCCAATGTTCTAAAATGTACATGTGGAAAATTCCAGGGAGGGGGTCAGGTAGGATTGAGGGCCAACTGCTTGCTTGCACGATTGAGAGGTTGGCAATGATACAACTACCCAGCAAGACGCTTGCTCTCTTAATAAGCTAAATTTATCTCCCTTATTTATGTATATATTAGAATTTGAATTAGCTTTATTGTCATGTACTTGCATGAGTACAGTGAAAAGTTTATAAGTCACCACTTGTGCTACCACCCTAGGCACAAAGATACTTAGGTACAGATTCTAAAGTACAAATTCGTGGGAATAAATTAGAAAAATAAAGAAATACAAGTTCAGAATAAAGCTTTCCAACCCAGTGTCCGCTGGCACCTAACCTCCAGCCCACACCAGCCCTCACCTCCCAACTGTGCCGGACTTCACCTCAAAGCTGTTGAGACTGGGAGAGCCAGAGCCTGCTGTAGATTCATTTCAAGGTCGGGAGTCTGCACTGAGACTGGGAGTCTGAGATATCTTCAAGCGAAGAAAGGAAAAAGAGAGAAAGAGAAGTGGGGCCATTTTGACTTTGCACCTGCGGGCTGCTGATTTTGAAGCTTGTCCACCCTCTGTATTATGATGGTTGAGCTCAGGGTGTTTGTGAAAGCGATGGGCTGGGCATCCAACCATGTTCCATGGCCCTATACTACAAACATACTCAGTAGGGCACTCATTATCCCACCCTACATTGATTTAACATTTATTTTATTCAGTGTCTGACTTCTTAGAACTCCAGTTAACATTAACTGGTCTTGAATCCCTCATATGAACAGCAAATTTGAATTTAAATTGTTATAAAGGAGAAACATTGCAGTACAGTAATTGCAAATAGATTTAGCAGTGTTTCTTATGTTCCTTGATTATTTTTAAAAACTATAAACACAGTGCTGTTTAGTTTTATTAGATCCCTTTTCAAGTTGAATAACTATCATGTAAGAATATTATTCAGTACTTTTCACACAGCACCCTGATAACACAAAAGATAATTTCTTATATGTATTTACATTTTTTTAAGGTAGTAAATGTGCATAATGATGTCAAGTACAGAAAAACAATACTAGCAAATAATGGACAAAGGACTGGTGTTGGGACACCCAGAGGTATTGTGGTAGATCCAGCAAGAGGGTGAGTAGAATATTAGAGTAAATTTCAAAGTTATTTTGTAAATTTAAGGCATCCGTCTGGAGCTGAAAAATGATTTGGCTCTTACTTATGAGGTGCTAAAAGTTTTGCATACTAAAATGTGGCAAAATCCTAGATGATCATAAAAATCATTCAAGAATTTCAAAGTCTGAAGTGGGAAAGGACCAACGATTACATTAGGAAGTACCGAGTTGTTGGTCTACATCTCCCTTCACAGCATAACTGAATCTGTTGGATGTATTAATGTAAGCATAACTTGATTCATTCACCCCTCTCACCTTGAATCAATGTACTAGACTCTATTTTTATGCCTACCTCTTCCAAGCATGAAGTTCCATCTCTTAAAGCATTTGCCAACCATTCCCATTGGATTGAATTTCAGTTTGCCAAATCACTTACCTATTAGACATTGTTTCATTAAGAAGCAATTACAATATTGCAAATAGAATAATAACACATATAACCTCTTAAAATTTCCCTAATGGTTCATGTTCAGCACATGGAATGTTAGTGACCCATCTTTACATATTAACATCTTAGAAATTACACTTCATACAGTCATTTTTATTTGAATTTGCTTATTGTGTAAATAACTAAATTACACTGTTAAAATGTGAGAATCATTTTATTTTAAACAGAGTCAATATAATTTTGTGATCTGACAAAACAAGTCACAATTTCAGGTGACACATGACAGTAGCAGAATTAAAGATATGGCAACACACTTACCACCTGCTCTTATTTGAGGTCAGACTGCTATGATTTTGCAAGGTGTTGGCAAACATGTGAGAGTTGATTTAAATATGCGCACAAAGGTTCTATGCCGCAGTCTTTCTTGAGACTATACTACTGTTGTCATTGTTGCTGGTGTCTCTACGCTCAATTCTTAAAATGACTGAAGCCTCCATGTTATAGCACCCCGTACTTCCCACACTCCTTAAATTCCATATGCTGGTTTGGGTCTGCCCGAACATTGAACAATGCAAACGTGAGTGAAATGGACCTGGAGTTGAATTGATTGAAAATTGAGTAAGACTATGATCACTATTATAGAAGTGTAACATGATTCACTGGTGAGTGAAATATTATGATTGTATATGATCCAAAGGCAATTTTGGAGAGTAATTATGAGTCTAAAGCATTCAGATTTTCCCAATCACTATGACCTTTGCAAACTAAAAATTTCACAAGCCTGCATGTAAACAAAATACTTTGAATCACCAGTGCTCATTGCTATCCTATGATCCTAACTCTGTTTCCTCAATCTGCAATATCTTGCAGAACTTAAACTCTGCACCTTCTGTAGCTGTAACACTATATTCTGCATTCTGTTCTATTACCCTGAAGTACTTATGTAAGGTAATGATTTGCCTGGATAGCATGTAAAACAATATTTTTCACTCTATCCCAGTAAATCAAAAATAAGGAAATCAGTCTTGGTGAGAGAGAGAGAGATTGTGCATGAGTCCTCAGCCTATTGACCACATATGGTGTGCAAATTGGCCATGCAAAAAAAAATGTTCCGTTTCGGGCAAATGTGAGGTGATGCATTTTGGACGATCAAATTCAAGGGCAAACTGTACAGTAAATGGAAAAGTCTGAGGGAAAATTGATGAACAGAGAGATCTGGGTGTTCAGGTCCATTGTACCCTGAAGGTGACAACGCAGGTCAATAGAGTGGTCAAGAAGGCACATGGCATGCTTTCCTTCATTGGGCGGGGTATTGAGTACAAGAGTTGGCAGGTCATGTTGCAGTTGTATAGGACTTTGGTTCGGCCACATTTGGAGTACTGTGTACAGTTCTGGTCGCCACATTACCAAAAGGATGTGGATGTTTTGGAGAGGGTGCAGAGGAGGTTCACCAGTGTGTTGCCTGCGAGGGAGGGTGCTAGGTATGAAGAGAGGTTGAGTAGATTAGGATTATTTTCATTAGAAAGACGGAGATTGAGGGGGGACCTGATTGAGGTCTACAAAATCATGAGGGGTATAGACAGGGTGAATAGCAAGAAGCTTTTTCCCAGAGTGGGGGACTCAATTACTAGGGGTCATGAGGTCAAAGTGAGAGGAGGAAAGTTTAAGGGAGACATGCGTGGAAAGTTCTTTACACAGAGGGTGGTAGGCACCTGGAATGCGTTGCCAGCGGAGGTGGTAGACGCAGATACGTTAGCGTCTTTTAAGATATATTTGGACAGGTACTTGGATGGGCAGGGAGCAAATGGACACAGACCGTTAGAAAATAGCTGACAGGTTAGACAGAGGATCTTGATCGGCGCAGGCTTGGAGGGCCGAAGGGCCTGTTCCTGTGCTGTAATTTTCTTTGTTGTTTGTTTCATACAATGTTTACAATCCTGACACTTCCTCTGCTGAAATAAAGCAAAATCGACAGGCGAAGATGCCATTTGTTTCAGTATATTAATGCGCAGCATTCAGGAATACGCATGTACCAATTTTAATGATCTTTATAATTGTAAATTTATTTCAATCATTTTCAAACAAAAGTAGGACATTGTCAGAAACAGTTAGCATATGGAATCATTAGTAAAAAATTGCCAGATTTAACTCACTCATATGCAAGATCTCTTGTCGTACCTATGGCATTGGTGGGTAGCACAATGAACATGCTCCATGCTAATTTTTTTTATTGTCATACTTCTATTATTTCATGCTTTTACAATATCTGAAAACTATGTATAAATCTATTTCAGGAAGTTGTACTGGACAGATCAAGGTACCGACAGTGGAATTCCAGCAAAAATTGCTAGTGCTTATATGGATGGCTCTAATCCTCGAGTTCTCTTCACTAATGATCTAGATCAAGTAGAGTTCATTAGCATTGACATCAAAGCACGCAGGCTGTACTGGGCTGTGTCTGGTACAGGAGTGGTATGTATTTTTACTTTATGAAGGGCACATATTCATAATAAATAAAATTTTGGGTGCCTATCAGTCTCCCACCCTAATAGATCATTGTAAACAGCCATTATTCACTCTGTTTCTCTATCAGTTCCATCAGATGATGCCTGTGTGCAATGAGCAATTCATTAAATTTTGTTACTCTTTTGGTGGGAGGAGGTGGCAAAGAAAGAAAATAGTTAAGAGATTTTAAGTAGGTGAAGCTATTTAACAACGTTTATTGCCAAGGTGTGTACATTTTATTCCATCATATGTTTTCTCAAGGAGCTAATTTTCCCATCATTACTGACTGGGTAAGAATATTTGGTAGTGATTAATGAGGTCTGAATTTAATGTCCACCATGGTGACCTCATTTACCGGATGGAATGCAAGGGTGAACTCTGCCACAGCTATTTCTAGAGACTCAATGTGGTTAAATATCAATCATGTGGTGATTTAATTTCAAAAGGTGCTGGCCAGCTGGACCCTTAGTCCCAGCAGGACCTTGTCTTTGAGGAAGGCTGGGCATAGCTCCTTCATCAATGGTAGACCTTGCAAACAAGGGTTCACTCTGTGAGCCATAGGCAGCCGTATTAGGAAGCCTTCATCTCACCCCTAACCCACAGGGAAGCTGCCAGGGTACACCTGGTAGTTACTCCATGGGGAGTACAGCACCCCTACCACCCCAAATGGTAATATTAACAATTTCCTGGTCTCTATTTATATTAGCGGATGTTAGTAATTAATAGGCTTGACAAGTCATATTGTAATTAACATATTTTTATGAAGTGTAGTTAATGCACTTCCAGTGTAAATGTTGATTCTTGTGTTGTCCCTATAGATTGAACGCGGAGATCTAAATGGTTTGCACCGGATGACTGTGGTTAACCACCTTTCTCATCCTCGGGGTTTAGCCATTTACGACGGCTTCCTTTACTATACAGATTCTGATTTTGAGATCATTGAGCGTGTGGACAAGATTACTGGTGAAAACCCAGTTGTGATGAGGAATAACATTGCAGGGCTGAATTGCCTCAGAGTTTACTTCAGAGACAGTGAGTAGTACCTGTAATTTTTTTTAAATTCATCAACGGGGTGAGGGTGTCACTGGCTAGGCAGCATTTATTGCCCAGAGGACGTTTCAGAGTCAACCACATTGCTTTAGGTCTGGACCATATAGGCCAGACCAGGTAAGGATGGCAGTGTTCCTCCCTAAAGGAAATTAGTGAACCCAAAGGGGATTTTCATGGTCATCATTATATTCTTAATTCCAGATATTTTTAATTGAATTCAAACTCTACCATCTGCTGTGGTAGGATTTGAACCTGGGTTCCCTGGAACATTATCTGTGTCTCTGGATTAACAGTCCAGCAATAATGCCACTAGGCCATTGCCTCCTTATACTAGCTGCGTGCCGAAATAGTTTCTGTACAATTCCTCTAAAGAAGTGAGATCCATCATGTATATAGAACTCAGCTTCTATTGGTTGAATTTCTAAAGTTATTTTAGCTAAAGCTTCTATACGATTATAAAACATCCTAATATAAATCAACTAACATTATGTCTATTTATCTTCAAAGACTAACAAGAATGTGGATTTACATATGAATGATTTACTTCTTGCGTGCAAACAATTTGTGCATCCGTCATTTGATGCTTTGCGCCATGAAAATTAATTTATGAACTAGGAATAACTTTTATACAGTTATCTGTATAATAGTATAAGTAGACTCAATAAAACTTTTGAAAGGAAATTAGACACATACTAGACAATAAAATAAAATGAAGTGGGAAAATAAAGAATTGGATTGAAGTCGCGATGTTAAGAGTAATCAAGAAGGTGAAAAGAGATGATAGAAAACAGTTAAATATTTGAACTAAAGTTTGCTGATGAAGTATAATGTTGTGTTGTATTAAATTGTTCACATTTGTAGGTGAGAGCCCTATAAGCGCTTGTATGCTGTACTGCTTCTATTTACTTATTCTGTGTCAGGGATATCACTGAAACAGATATTCTACTACTTGCAACAAACTTACTGATATAAATGTTTGAAGTTCATTTAATCATGATCAATGACCTCCACATCAGCTGGTTGTGGATTTCACGTTTTATTTAATAGCTCCTCAATGACAATAATATCACTGTAATTTTGGGTGCCATCACGCAAGTGGAAAAGCAGCTCAAAGTCTTAAATGGATATTACAGTTTTGGTAATTGGGTTAGTAAGAGGGCTTATTGAGATCAACTTTCAAAATGTTGGATTTTAATTAAAAATCAATGAAATTGACATATTGTAGTGATGTGCATCTGTATATTGTAGATTGTCATTTCTAAAGATTTTAAAGCTTCTACTCCCACTTCAATCAGTGGTCCCTTTAGCAGTCCCATATAAATTGTCTGAAACATGGCATTGTGCATTTTCATGATGGCATTAATTGGTCTGATTAAGGTGGAATTAAGTATTTGCTGATCGACATCTCTAAAATTACAGTCTGACTCTTAAGCAAGGAATTTTCTAATATATTGACAATTGAAGATATCAGGAAGGCAATAACTCATAAAGATTGAATGTAATGAGGCAGTAGTCTAATCTTTGGTTTTAGATTGTTATAAATTGCTGATAGTTTCTGTGTCATTTAGGTACCTTGATTTGGTAGATGTTTCAGACTTTGCTAGTTCTCCCAGGCTTGTGTAAATGTGGTCATGAGTTGGTGTGCATTGTTTAACAATTATTGTTTATGATATTAGCAGACACATTTTGGCCATAATGTGTCATATGAATATGTTATTTCAAAGTACCTATTAAAACATATTATGAAGTAATGCCATAGAAATATGTTAAGCATTTGTTCACAACACTTGTAATAATTGTATTAATTTTGAAATCACTCAATCTTTAGAATTACTTGTTGAAATGTGAACAACATAAAAATCAGGAGTAGCCAAGTAGGTTTTGCACCATTAATTTGATATCTGATGTCAATGTATAGAAAGGATTGCCACCTTGACCCTTTTTCATTGTAGAAGGGAGCTCCACATTTTTAAGAGGTGATCCCACTCAGGACTCCTTCAGAAATGTGGACGCACGCTTCAATTTTGACACTTCTTTAAACATGTAGAACTAACAGAGGGAGGAATTCCACACCCCCATTCCACACCAGTCAGCTGCACATTCTGAAACAGGGAAGTCTTGATAATTATTTTGATAGCTGACTCAAAGGATAAGTACACAAAGTAAGTATTAAGTTCAGGTGCTGGGAGGAGCAGCACCAGATAAACAAGGGAGAAATACATCTCAGGTAAATCTGCCAGCTGGCTAAGGTGACTTTCCAAGGGCTTCAGGCACAGGGGATTTGCCCACTGGAAGGTTCAATTTCCTAGCCAATTCTTTAAGAGCCTGTTATGGTGGGGATTCAATAAAGTCTCTCTACCGGTGCCACTTCCACCTTTGCTGGTGTAACAGCAGTCTGGCCAGTGGAAAATCCAGGCTCTTGTTTCAGCAAAAGTTTTTTAGAGTAGAATATCTAATCATAGAGTCATAGCGCTGACAGCACAGAAACAGACCCTTCAGTCCAACTCATCCATGCCAAGTAGATATCCTAAATAAATCTAGTCCCAATTGCCAGCATCTGACCCATACCCAACTAAACCGGCCCTATTCATAGACCCATCCAGGTGCCTTTTAAAGATTGTAATTGCACCAGCCTCCACCACTTCCTGTGGCAGCTCATTCCACACATGCACGACCCTCTGCATGAAAATTTGCCCCTTAGATCCCTTTTAAATCTTCCCCTGTCACCTTAAACTTACGCCCTCTAGATTTGACCTCCCACACCCTAGGGAAAAGACATTGGCCATTTACCCTATCCATGCCTCTCATGATTTTATAAACCTCTATAAGGTCACTCATCAGCCAGGGTCATGGATTGCTGGTTATGGTCTTGTAAGGGGTTTCATGAAAAGTGAGGATGTAAGTGGCCTGGAGAATGGGAGGAGTCTGAGGCAGGTGGGGCATTGTTCAGGACAGAACAAGGGTAGAAGAACCATCATAGACAAGATAACAAAGTGTGGAGCTGGATGAACACAGCAGGCCAAGCAGCATCTTAGGAGCACAAAAGCTGACGTTTTGGGCCTGGACCCTTCATCAGAGAGGGGGATGGGGAGATGGTTCTGGAATAAATAGGGAGAGAGGGGGAGGCAGACTGAATATGGAGAGAAAACAAGATAGGTGGAGAGGAGAGTATAGGTGGGGAGGTAGGGAGGGGATAGGTCAGTCCAGGGAAGGTGGACACGTCAAGGAGGCGGGATGAGGTGGTAGGTAGGAAATGGAGGTGCGGCTTGAGCTGGGAGGAAGGGATGGGTGAGAGGAAGAACAGGTTAGGGAAGCAGAGACAGGCTGGGCTGGTTTTGGGATGCAGTGGGGGGAGGAGACGAACTGGGCTGGTTTTGGAGGGGGAAAACAGGAGATTTTGAAGCTGGTGAAGTCCACATTGATACCATTGGGCAGCAGGGTTCCCAAGCAGAATATGAGTTGCTGTTCCTGCAACCTTCAGGTGGCATCATTGTGGCACTGCATGAGGCCCATGATGGACATGTCGTCTGCGGAATGGGAGGCGGAGTTGAAATGGTTCGCGACTGGGAGGTGCAGTTGTTTGTTGCGACAAGGATGCATCATAGACAAGGATGGGGTCAGCAGAAATAGCAGAGTATGACAGGAATCAAAATGAATTGAGGGTGAAAGATAAGTGAGGCATTCAGTAGGATAGTGTGATAGTCAAATGTATTGGTGTTCACAGCTAAAATGATGCAATCTGCCTTTCAAAAATAAATCCACAATTGCAGGTCCTGTCAAAAGTGCAACACTCAAAGTGGGAAGAGACCTTTCTGGATGCATTGAGCTGATGCTTAGAAATGATGACTGACTGGACAGAATCCTACTAAATGTGAGAGATAGTAGGAACTGCAGATGCTGGAGAATCTGAGGTAACAAGGTGCAGAGCTGGATGAACACAGCAGGCCAAGCAGCATCAGAAGAGCAGGAAAGCTAATGCTTCGGGCCTAGACCCTTCTTCAGAAATTCCCCTCTGATGCTGCTTGGCCCGCTGTGTTCATCCAGCTCTGCAACCTTGTTATCTCCTATTAAATATGAGTCTGGTGGAAGGAGAATCATGCTCAGCTGAGTTCTATTCCCAATGAACTAGCATTGATTCCAGAATGCACTGCATCACAATGAGATCCAATAAATGCAAACAGCCGGGTGACATTGTGGGCTCATTGGCATCTTGTAGTGTCTGAGGTATGGGTGAGAATGCCAGTGGTTTGAGAGTCAGATTTATTTATTTATTTGTCACATGTACTAAGTATTGGGATACAAAAGTACAGCGAAAAGTACACAAAGTCGCCACTCATTGGCACCCACTTAGTTACAGAAAGGAGAATTAAAAGATTTAACAGAGCCAAAATATAAGCAAGAAACTAAAAAAACTCAAATCTCAGAGCCCTACGTCCGATTTCCACAATGGTGCATGCGCCACTCCAGTCGCTAGGCACCCAGGAGGCTGCTGTTGCTACTGCCACGCGAATGCCCACTCTCACCATCATTGCCCCCCTCACCAGCCCCACTCTCACTGCCATCGCCCCCTCACTGGCACCGCTCTCACCGCCATCGCCAGCCCTGCCCCCACTGCCTTCAGCCGCTCACTGTCATCGCCACTTCACCAGCCCTGCCCTCACTGCCTTCGGCCGCTCACCGCCATCGCCACTTCACCAGCCCTGCCCCCACTGCCTTCAGCCACTCACCGCCATCGCCACTTCACCGGCCCTGCTCTCACTGCCTTCAGCTCACCGCCATTGCTGCTTCACCGGCCCGGCTCTCACCGCCCACTGCTGCCTCCTCACCGACCCGCTCTCACTGCCGACTGCTGCCCCCTCACCGGTTCCACTCTCACCGCCCACTGCTGCAGTTTCCAGAACTGGATCCCTCTAGTTTCCTAACTGGAAGCTCTTGAAATAATAAGTGATAGGGGAGCAGGTTTGTCATGCAAGGCAAGGGGTAGAATTGTTTGAGGGTTTGAGCCCTATTGAAGGGAAGCTTAATATTGTCTCTGGGAATGTGCAAGGACATGCTTTAAGTACCCCAAGCAATGAGCAATGTTTCCCATTAGATGAATGTTTCATTGCAGGAACCTGCCCTCTGCGGCCACAGCTGATGAACATCATAGTAGGTTTACTAGTTTAAGAGGCCAGAGGAAATATACTAGACCAAGGACTTGTAAGGAACAAAACAGAACAGGTTTGGTGGTAATCTCCAGGAAAATTATGACTGTTTGGATCAACAAACTGTATTTACAGTTCTGCTTAAACCAGTACTACATTAACACTGTGCATTGCTGCCCTACTTCTGGCCATCGTACAGCTCAGGAGAAATCAGCAAGGAAGGATACGCAAGCAGCAGTAATAGATGCCTCGAGTGATGCAGCTTGCAGAGGTTCAGCGGTGCAGGGTTTACCGTAGAGATGTTGAACATTAGCCAGAAACAGAGGAAACAGAGTGTACAGGAGGCACTTCAACTGACAGTAAATCATAGGTGCATGCCCCTCAGGATGTTTTGGGAGGTTGTCTCCTGCAGATGTCAGCAGTTGGATGAGGACCTGTGACTGAGAGGACTAGGAACCAGTCTAATGCCTGTTGCCTTGAAGATCTCTGTAATCCTGAACCACTTTGCAAACTGTTGATTTCAGGGCTCTACTGAGGACCTCTGTGTCATCTCAGTCAACTACTCAAGTGTATAAGAGAGGCCAAGATAATCTATTCAGAATGCCCCAGGGATTTCAGAGGTTCCATTGGGTTGCAGATAGCCACCCAGCCAGCACAGTGTAATTTGCTGCAATATGAGATTTCAGGATGTGCGGTGATAGATTGCACAAACATTGTCGTTTGAACTCCCTGAGATCATTCAATCTTCTTTCCAAAACAAAAAGTTCCACTCCCTTAATGTACACCTGATATGTGACAACACCAATCCAATACTCCAGGTTTCCTTTGAACATCCCTGGAACTCGCGTAATTCCAACAAGCAGCTGAATATTTTAGTGACCCTGAACGATTACCAGCTGCTGGGAGACGAGGGCTGCCCCCAGGAACGATGACACCAGTAAGGGATCCTCAAGCTGCAATGCTGTACATGCCTCCACTAAGACCTTCATTCAGCAGATGATGGGACAGTTCAAAATGAGATTTAGATGTTTAAATACTCGGGTGATGTACAGACGTACATTCCAGAAAAAAATCACCCAATGTTGCTGTGGTGAGCTTCACCCAAAAAATTTCAAACAACAAAGTGGAAAATGTATTTTCAGAGGAAGTTGTGGATGGCAGATGTCTGCTGTAATGAAGAAGGAGAAGACAAAGGACATGATGTGGGCCCAGAGGTCAGTTACAGTGAGAAAATATCGAGACAGTAATGAGACAAGGCAGGTAGACTCATGAATAGATTCCAGACTGTATGAGCTGCAGATACCTATTTTTATAGCTGTTATTTAAAAAAAAACCCTGCTGGCTGGGAACAGGCAGCTCTGTACTTGGGACATACATCATTGAGTTATTTAAGTTAAATTGTTTTGTTTCCTTCAAACAAAATGAGCCATGTTATTTTGACTATGCTGGTATTTTGATCACTTGCGTCAATCTAGGGAGATTCAGCCTTTGAATTTGTAGTTGCACACAACTTTACCTCAACAACAACAACTTTGCTGGAAAAGCTCAGCAGGTCTAGCAGCACTTGTGAAGAAAAAAATCAGAGTTAATGTTTCGGGCCCAGTGACCCTTCCTCAGAACTCGTTCCCTTCAGAACGTCAGACCCGTTCTGTGCCCCGATGACCACAGACACGCTACCTTGAAAATCACTTGTTGTCATACCTTAAAAAATGCAAAATACTGCAGATGCCATAAATCTGAAACTAACACAGAGAATGCTTGAGAAGCT
Source organism: Stegostoma tigrinum (assembly GCF_030684315.1). Taxonomy (NCBI): domain Eukaryota; kingdom Metazoa; phylum Chordata; class Chondrichthyes; order Orectolobiformes; family Stegostomatidae; genus Stegostoma; species Stegostoma tigrinum. Next base: position 65,138,375 of record NC_081360.1, on the reverse strand, counting down.
CAACGCGTCTTGTAGTGACTGTGCAGGGAAAGATAGAATTTATATTTTTGAGTTCAGTATGATATCTTCAGAATTCTTCTTTTGCTTCCATGAGCATTGTTAGTGACTGCTTTTTCTGCATGAAGGTAGGGCAATTTCAAACACACAGGTGATAAGTGTTGTGTGGTAATAATGTCACTAGCCAAGGGCCCAGGCTAATTGTCTGGTTCATATAGCACCACAGCAGCTAGTGGAATTTAAATTCAGGTAATAAAATCTGGAACATAAATTTAGTGTCAGTAACAGTGACCACAAGGTATGATTTGTCCGGACAGCAGTCAAAACGATACTTATCACTGTATCTTGGTTCAGGTGACCATAAAAATACATCTGGTTCACTTATGTCTACTGGGGAAGGGTATCTGCCACCCTTACTTCGTCTCACCTACATATATTCCCAGTCTCTCAGCAGTATGATCAACTTTTAACTGCCATTTAAACTGGCCTACCTAGCACTTCAATTGTATCAATGTCTTTAAAAAAAAATCTGAAAAACTGAACAAAACCACTAGGCAACAACTGAGGTACTGGAAACAATAATGGCAGCCTCAGCTCTATTGACATCACAAAGTCCTCATTGCCAAAATCTGGGGACTAGTGCCATAATTTGGAGAGCTGACTCACAGACCAGTCTTTGCTGGGGTTTGCCTTCTGAAATAAACATTCTGCTTGAGGCCAATTAGGGCAACAAATACTGTCCTAGCCAGAGATGCCTATATCCCCATAAATGGGTTAATTAAAAAAGAGTTACTCCTATCTCTTAAAGAGCATGTTGTCCTTCACACTTGTGTATTGCCTATCTCTTATCCTGAGAATGTTTCACCTGGCTATGGAGACTCCAGTGAAGAGAAAGTTCTTGCATTCCTCCACCCTGCCAGATACATTTCTTTATTCCTCCTATGGTTTGTTTCTCTGCTGTCTGCAATGCAGCAAGCAAGGGGCCAGTTTGTTCCCTCTCACCTCATTTGACAATCTCTGAGCACTGAATATTCTTCTAAAGTGGAATTATGTCAGAAAGGCAAAGTTGGGTATACTCTACCTGAATGAATGCACTTTCAAAACAAGGTAGACAATTTAAAAGCACAAATAGTGGTACATGACAATGATCTAACCGCCATTACAGAAACATGACTGCTTGGTAACTGGGAATGGAAACTTGAATACTCAAGGCTATTGAGCAATTAGGAAAAACAGAAGGAATATTCACCATTCCCTCTCATGCAAAAGCTCAGGTACATCTGAGCTGAGAGCCTTGTGATTATACCATAAAAGACACAACCACCCACCCCCTGAGCATGTGGCTTCCAGTTGCAAACTTGACTCTGCAGTTGCACATCATGATGGTCGATTATATCATAGAACATTACAGCACAGTACAGGCCCTTCGGCCCTCGATGTTGTGCTGACCTGTCATACCGATCTCAAGCCCATCTAACCTACACTATTCCATATGTATTGCACATGTATGTCCATATGCTTATCCAATGACGACTTAAGTGTACCCAAAGTTGGCGAATCTACTACCGTTGCAGGCAAAGCGTTCCATTCTCCTACTACTCTCTGAGTAAATCTTCACCATGCCCATTTAGTTTGGGGTCAGGGAGGGGCAGTCATTTCCTGGTATCATCCCACCAGATGATCGGCCAACTTTGGCAGAATGTCTGTCACTGATCCTTGCCTATCTGATGGCTTTTGTCCAGGTTACAAGTGATCTGACCCATTGTGAGCCTTCAGAAGGGCTCAGAGTAAAACAGAAACCTGTCTGTCCTTAGAACGCTCAGTGAAAGCTTCTAACAATCTTTCCAGTTTTCTTTCCTTCTACCCGTTTAGGTATGTGGGGGCAGCCTTGGTCGGGACAATTGAACTTAACTCTCATCTCTGCCTTTTTTATGATGCATGAGCTTCTGGCACACACAAAACATGCAGCTATCTAGTTGAAATGTTTGGGGAAAAAATGCTCATTTTTGGGATTTTGAAATAATAACAGGCTGAAAAAGTGGGTGGAAGAACTCACTGTCTTGCCTTCCAACTTTAAAAAAGAAGCTTTGCAGAATTTAAAATCTTGAATAAATTGCATAAATTAAAATGTTTATGTCATTGCTTTATTTTTGAATGTTCAAACAATCAGTTCGAGTGCTTTTTAATACAAGTTTAGGCACTGAGAAAAGTTGTACTAACTTAGCTCCCACACTCAGTTCCATGGAAGCTTGCATCTTGAAGCAAATTATGAGAAAGTTGCTGTCTTGTCAGTTATCTACACAGTTAAGAGTGGAATCTGCTAGAGGAATTGCTAGAGCTTAAACTGCATTTCAGTGTTTATGCCAGAAATGTTCATGTTAATATAGATTCATGCTACCAATCAAAGAACTTCACAGTGAAGCTATGCACAGCAGAACTCGGTTCTGTGCAGATGAGGATATAATACAAAATGAGTTTTACTTTTTAAACCTAGACTATTGAGACACAAGCCAGACTGAGAAACTTCTTCAAGCTCTCGTTCGGCTTCAGGTACTTACCTGATGGTAGATCCTGTTATTACACCACCCAACATTTTTTAAAAAATTGAGTTTTACCAACTCATTCATACCAAATAGGCATTAACCAGAACAAGCAGCAGACTACCTCTATTCTGAAGATCCAGTGAGGAGTGGCCAGGGAAAATGGGAAAAGGTGGTGGTGGGAAGAATACAAGCAGCATGGGCTTGAATGGCAGGGGCTACAGTGAGAACTTTGTCAGAAGCGAGCAAGAAGTTGGGCTAAGCCTATCTTGATATTTGGGACCAACTTGCTTCATCCTTTAAACAAGTCCGAGGCAAAGCAAGCTTCTCTTTAGGCAGCCTATTAAGCAGACTTTTTTTTTAATCAACTGCACATCCCACATCGCTAATTTGAGGTTAATCATCCTACCGCTCACCGCAAGCAGACTAGACTCTGACTGTGAAGAGCCTTCTTCTTGATCAGCGTGAACAGCTTAGCATGACGACTTGCCTGGTTCTGACAAATTACTCGCTGCAGCCCCTGCCATTCAAGCCCGAGCTGTTTGTATTCTTCCCACCACTATCTTTTTCCCATTTTCTTTGGCCACTCCTTACTGGAGCGGGCATGATCCACAGGCACCAGCTGCAGTGACGCCTCAATGATTAATATTGGCATTTGATGTTTGCCAGCTCCTCACGATTCTCATACCCCTCTCCAATCCACATTTGGGATGCTTGGGAAACATTGACCTGTGTTACAGGGCACACTAGCAACTAGCATTGAAAAACAGCTGCAAGGGCACTTTATGCACAGGGACCGATTGGATCAGGCTGCACATTAGGGATAATAGGAACTGCAGATGCTGGAGAATCTGAGATAACAAGGTGTAGGGCTGGATGTTTCGGCTCCTAAGATGCTGCTTGGCCTGCTGTGTTCATCCAGCTCTGCACCTTGTTATCTGCACGTTAGGGATGCTTGCTTGCCTCCTGTCTTAGCACTCACTCGCACACTTAGAGCCTACCTGCATGCTTTATCATACAAATATGTAATCACACCTGGTACCAATTACTTTCTAAGAAAACCCAAAACTTCAAATATAAACTGTCTAGCTCTAGCTGAGAAAAGATGAAAGCTGCTTATTGCAAAAAATGAAGTATTTCTTATCAGGTGAGCTCTGTATCATTCCGATTATAAGTTGAATTGGTAATGGACGATTCACTAATGAATGTAAGAACAAGTGTGAGTTGTGATTTACATTGTAAATTATATCATAATATGGGATTGCCAAAGCAAGGATATAAAAGTGCTTTTTGTAAAAAAAAACTGTGAAAAACATTGATTACATCAATTTTCATATTTCACAGATTAATTGGCAATTAGTTATTTGTTGTTTGTGTGAGGCACATGCATGTAGAGAGTGCTGCCTGGTTAATTCGTCACCAGCTCCCTAGTTCTGACACTGGGCTTATGTAGTGGAATTTGGTGTGGTGGAAAACCCAGGAGGCAGATGCTTCAGAGGCAAAGAAAACTTTGATTTTTTTGAAAAACAAGCAAATTAAATATATTTACAGAAAACAAGAAAGTGAATATCAAAACGCGCCCTATCCGTGACTTAGATCTGTCTCCCAGTTAACTTAAACCCCAGTTAAGACTTGATGCAGTGCGTAAGTAGATACAGTGGATAACTGTTACTTATGCTAACAGGGAAACGAAAGCGAGAGAGAGAGAATCTGCTGACTCGGAGCCCTACACAGTTAGCCCCGAATCCCATCTTTCCCTGTCTATGACTGGTCAAGCTGGGTTAGAGGGTCTTGATGACCTTAGGTTCACCTCTGGAGTGAAATGCGATTTTGACTGGCTCTTGTCCATAGTCTCTTGCTGTAGCTGGGTCTGCAGGAAGGCCACAAGTGCCAGTAACAGTCAGTCTCGTGGTGTCCACTGATGTGGTTAGATGCATGGGACCAGATCGGTGAGTAGCTTGGGTTCTCTTTCTTTTCTCGGTGGGCCTTGTGAGCAGGTTGTTGTCTTGGATAGTGGTGGATGCCACTGATATTGCCCCGGTCGGTGTCTTGTGTCTCTGGATGCCTTCAGTTGCCTCTGGGCATTAAGTGGAGTTCTACGGTTAATTGCAAGTGTTCGGTAGTTGTAAATGATGCTTGCTTCTTGCTCAAATTCTCAAACTCCCCTCGCAGAGTCCGCCTCAGAGCATACACCACATTGGAATCGGGACATGTTGCGGTATTGCAGTGTTGGTATCACAGTGCCCAGTGCAGGGCTCAGATCTCCAGTTATACCCAACTGCAAGCCCCCTTATCTCCCATCAAATCTATTGAGCTATTGTTCCTCCTATAGGAGCTGAATGGGCTTCCTGAGCACGAAAGTAAGCGTGAGTGGATTTTCCGATTAAAGTGAATGGTTTCGATGGTTTTGGAATGTCCAGTGTTTCCCTTGGATGGGTATTTGTTTAGGTTTCAGTAGTGATGTGAATTTTTTTTTAACATCCATAGGTAGAACAGGTTGCATGTAACATCATGGTGTGGAATGTTCATTATTTCTGTGCCTGAGCACTGGCTGGAAAATTCAGTGGCTTTGTACGTCTGAAGGCTCCAGAAGGTTCGAAGTTATTGAAGTTGTTTGTTTTCTGCCGTCTGGCTTCCATTATTTAAGCTGGGATATGAATGGAAGTCTTCCTTTAGTTTCTGCAAGCTATTCAGACATCTGATCCTGGGATTGTATGTTTCCCAGTCTGTCCCAAACAGCTTTTTCCTGGTTCAGTTGCAGCCCATGGTTTCTGGAGTCCCAAAAGTTCAAAGAATTTAAACTGTTTTAATTTCCACAACCTCTGTCCACAGAGGGTTTTAAGTCCAGAATATGTCCCGACCTTAATTGCAGAAATGATTTACCTGTGGAACAAGTGTGTTGCACTTTGAAATGAAGTTGTTTATGAATCTTTGGAATATCGTGACGTTGAAACTACGACACACACAGAAGTTAGTTGTGCTTTCATTTTATTTTCAACTTCACTTAGGGTCAGCTGGTTCCTCCAACGGATGCACTAACAATATTGGAACGTGTGAACAACTGTGTCTACCTAGACCCAATGGAGCCTATACTTGTGCTTGTAATACAGGCTACCGTATGAACCCAGATAACAAGACCTGCTCATCGTCTGATTCATTTTTGATTGTGTCCCAGCTATCTATTATCAGAGGATTCAACCTGGATGCAAATGACCATTCTGAAGCCATGGTACCAGTGGGTGGCAGTAGTAAGTACAGTACCTTTATTCTCAACCAAACAATGTGTTGTGAACAGAAATATCACAATATGGTATATTTTTATGGTAAACCCTACATGTTCTAGTAAAAATTTCAAAAATTATCCAGCTAGCATTCTTTCATTCTTTACAAGAATGTTAAAACATGATGCACAGCCTGCCAAACTATGTGAGAAAATGTTTCAAAGACAAGCCAAGTTATGATGCTCTTTAAATGTGTGTTATGCGATACTTCATTAAGAGATTAATTAAATAAGCAAATCTTCATCAGCATGATTCATATAAAAGACTTGACTGTGCTCTTGATCAAGTATATGACAAAAACTTGGAATTCCACATACAAAATCAACTGGAAATTACGGAAGATTGTGACAGAAGGTATACTCATTCCTCTAATTTCTCTCAGATGTTGCTAGATATGTAACAGTATTCTATTACTTGATTTGGCTAATTGTTTCAAAATCCTTTATCAATTTCCTGCCTTGATTCCCAGTTTATGGAAGGACTCTAACCCCAGTCATGTCCTAACTCTAACTGGTTTTTCATGCTTCTTCCCTTCCTCATTTACATAAATATTTCTTCTACCTTTTCTTTTTTGTTGACACACATTTCCCTTTCTCCTTTCTCCATTCCTTCCACTCTCTACTGCATCATTTCTCCCCACTTAATAGAACATAGAACATAACAGCACAGTACAGGCCCTTCAGCCTTCGATGTTATGCCGACCTGTCATACCAATCTGAAGTCCATCTAACCTACAGTATTCCATGTACGTCCATATGCTTGTCCAATGACGACTTAAATGTATTTAAAGTTGGCGAATCTACTACTGTTGCAGGCAAAGCGTTCCATTCCCTTACTACTCTCTGAGTAAAGAATGAAGCAATCTTTCTGACTTTTCCTTTCACTACTGCTGCTGCATTGTTTTGAATGCTGCTGCTAGCTGGGGATATTAATCAATATTGTATGTTCATGCAGAAGTAACTCATCTCACAAAATTACTGTTATCAAGTACTCCTACATGTAGCATCCAACATTAGGTGATGTACATAATAGTTATCAAAATAGTTTTATTTTAAAACTTGTTAGAGATCAAAACAACCTCCCCCAAAATATGCAATGGAGACTCTAACTTTTATTTTATTTTAAAGACAGGAGCTCTGCTCCAAATATGATTTGATTGGTCCACCACTAAGCTTTAATCAAAACATATTATTCTTACAATGCAATTAAAATGCAACAAAATAAAGAGTCAATATAATTTTACTCTATTGATATAGTAACAAGATAATGTATTGTTTAATCACTAATCATCAGACCAATATAGGCTGCATCCCATAAACACAACCTCTGCCAAAATGCAGTGCCACAAAACTATTGTCCTCATATGCAGTCCATCTCCAATCCAAGAGAAAGAAACACTGAAAGAAACAATCTGTTCCATCTGAGGTAGTAGGAACTGCTGATGCTGGAGAATCTGAGATAACAAGGTGTCGAGCTAGATGAACACAGCAGGCCAAGCAGCATCAGAGGAGCAGGAAAGCTGACATTTTGAGTCTTCATTTCTGGTTTTCTACAGTAGGGTCCAGACCCGAAATAACACGGTGTGAATCTGGATGAATGCAGCAGGCCAAGCAGCATCAGAGCAGTAGGAAAGGAGCAGGAAACCCAAAACGTCAAACTTTCCTGCTCCTCTGATGCTGCTTGGCCTGCTGTGTTCATCCAGCTTCAGATTCTCCAGCATCAGCAGTTCCTACTATCTCCAGACTGGAAATGTCAGTTTCCCTGCTCCTCCGATGCTGCTTGGCCTGCTGTGTTCATCCAGCTTCAGATTCTCCAGCATCGGCAGTTCCTACTATCTCCAGACCCGAAATGTCAGTTTCCCTGTTCCTCTGATGCTGCTTGGCCTGCTGTGTTCATCCAGCTCTACATCTGTTCCTTCTGATTTCTAGGAGATTGCTTCATCTAAACCTTCAATCTAGCAGCAGAGAGAACTCTAGAAGTCTGCTCTAGTACCTAGAAAACAAAAAGAGACAAAGGAAAAGCCAAAACAAAGCCCCCGGGCCTGTGTGGGCCCGACACCCCACCTCCTGCCCCCTCACCCGCCCCATGAAACTTTTGACTGAAAAAACACCCAGGAAGAAACCCAATGCTATTTGTAATGTGCCTGCTGAGAGGAAACACCTTGGCACCACTGTGACAAAACCCGTCTGCAGAAGAAACATTTCTCTTAAAGGCACAGTATTGTCACAAATTAAAGATAATGTGAATTGCCAATCCTCAGATTCATGATTTTAATTGAAAGTTTTATGCAGTTTGACCAATGTTGTGACTGTGGAACCATATCTCTGCGTATTTTGTGGCAACATGTATACAAATGTCTAATCTGAAGGCAAATCTATTTCATGCCCTTTCATCTGGAACTTGGGCAATTTTTGATCTTTTTACCACAAAAGAAAATCTCAAATTAAATTCCTGTCAAGGATTTAATGATAAATGGCTATGAACACCATCTGCTCGAAAACTGCAAATAAATTATCAATGAATCTGTGACATTTACAGCTCTGAATATTTAAAGTGTTTAAAAATTAAGTAACGTCCAAATATTTTCTTGACAAGTGTTACTCGGCTCAAAATGTTAACTGTTTTCGCTCCTCAAATGTTGTTAGACCTGCTGAGTTTCTCCACTAATTTTTGTTTTCATTTTAGGATATTTGGGTTGGATTTCCAGCTCAACTCATTCCAAAAAGTGTTGTGTTAATTTCGATTCAGAGTTTTCATAGAGCATAGAACAGTACAGCACAAGAACAGGTCCTTTTGCACCTTTTTTTGTATCCTCCACATCTTTTATATTATGTGGGGCCCAGAACGGCGCACAATACGCCGAACACAGTCATACCAAAATTTTATACAGCTGCAACATGACCTGCCAACTTTTATACTCAGTATCCTGATTGACGAAGGCATCATGCCATATATCACCTTTACCACATTATCCAATTATGTTGCCAATTTCAGAGAGCAATGGACTTGCACCCCAAGATTCCTCTGTATATACATGCATCTAAGGGCCCTGCCGTTTGCTGCATACTTTCCTCTTGCATTTGATCTCCAGAAATGCATCACCTCACACTTGTATGAATTAAATTCCATCTGCTATTTCTCCATCCAACTTTCCAACTGATCTATATCCTGTTGTGTCACTTGACAACCGTTCTCATTATCCTCAACACCACCAATTTTTGTGTCATGTGCAAACTTACCAATTGGACCACCTACATTTTCATTCACATCAGTTGTAGATATTGAGGCCCCAGCACTGATCCTTGCAGAATACCATTGGTCACAAAGCTCCAGTGAGAAAACACCTCTGTATAACAACCCTCCGTTTTCTATGGCTAAGCTAATTTTGTATGCAACTAACCAACTATCAGTGGATCTCATGTGATATAATGTTGTGTACCAGCCTACCATGAAGGACCTTGTTAAATGCTTTAATAAAGTCCATGTAGACAACATTCACTGTTCTAATCTTATCAATTGTCCTTGTAAATTTGTAATACAAGACCCTCTGCCAAGCAAATCTAAGCTGACTATCCCTGATAAGTCCATTCTTTTCCAAAAGTAAATAAATCCTGTCCATAAGAATCTTCTCCAGTAAGTCCCCAATGCTGTGGTAAGGCTCTCCGGCCTATACTTCCATGAATTATCCCTGTTGCCCTTCTTAAACAAGGGGAAAAATGTTGGCAGTTCTCCAGTATCCTGGGACCTCGCCAGTGGCTGAAAAGGAGATACGAAGATCTTTGTCAAGACTTTGCAAATCTCCTCCACTGCTTCCTTCTGTATCCTGGGAAAGATCACATCAGGCCCTGGGTACTTATTTTAATGTAGTTAATGTTTCTGAAGACACCCAACACCTCCTGCTTACTATTGATGCGCCCTAGAAAATCAACATACTCAGCCTACCTTACCAATCTTATCATCATCCATGTCTTTCCCCTCAGTTAATATTGATGCAAAGTACTCATTAAAGACCCCACCCACTTCCTTTAGCTCTACACTTCAATTTCCTCCTTTGTCTTTGCATGGATCTACCCTTACTGTAGATACCCTCTTGCTGCTAATATACGCATAAAAAGCTTTGGGATTCTCCTTTATCCTACTCGCCCAGGGCATTTCTTGACCCCTCTCAGTCCTCCCAATTCCTTGTTTAAGTGCTTGCTTGCTTTCTTTATATTTCTCAAGGACCTTGTCTGATTTCAGTTTCCTAAATCTTACATATGCTTCCTTTTATTTTTTGACTAAACTATCAATATCTCTTGGCATTCAGCATTCCCAAATCTTGCCATCCTTATTTTTCATTCCCACAGGAACATGCTGGTCCTAAGGTCTGATCAATCAACCAACTAAAAGACTCCCACACGTCAGATGTGAATTTGTCCTCAAACTGCTGCCCCCAACCTAATTTCTGCAGTTCCTACCTATACTGTACCAATTTAGAACTTGTACCCAAGGATCAGTCTTATCCTATCCATAACTACTTTAAAACTCATAGAATTATGATTACTGTTTCCTAAATGCTCCTCCACTGAAACTTCAATCACCTGACCAGTCTCTATACAAGTACGGCACCTTTTCTAGATGGACTATTGACATTTGTTTTTTTCAAGAAACCCTCCTTGATTCACCAAACAAAATTCTGCCCCATCCAAACCCTTGGCACTAAGGTAGTCCCAGTCAATATTGGGAAATTATACACATACATCTTTCCGTGACCTGCCCACATATCTGTTCCTCTGCTGCTGGCTATTAGGACACCTATACTGTAACACCAAAATAGTGATTGCACCTTCCTTATTCCTCAGTTCTATCCATATGGCTTCACTGGATAAGGCCTCTAAAACATCCTTTCTTAGTGCAGCTGTAACATTCTCCTTAGCAGTAATGCAATTCCACCACCCCTTTTACATCCCTTTCTATCATGCCTAAAACTTCTAAAATCTGGAATGCCGACCTGCCTGTCCTGCCCTTCTCTCAACCAAGTTTCTTTAACGGTTATAACATTTGTAGTTCCATGTCCTAATCCACTCTCTAAGCTTATCTGCCTTACTCGTTATACTGCTTGCATCAGAATAAATATTCTCCAGACCATCAGTCTTACTGTGTTCATTAAACTGGCCCTATCGGTTCTTCCAACTAGACTTACTTGACTTAACCTCTACTTTCTTCTCAAACACTGCACATGTGACCCACTGCTCTGGTTCCCAAGCCCCTGCCACTCTAGTTTTAACCAAGTGGCACTAGAAAACCTCCCTGCAAGGATATTGGTGGCTCTCCAGTTTAGGTGCAAGCCATCCTTCTTGTACTACTCCCCTAGGAAGGGAGCCCAATGATCCAGATATCTGAAGCCTTCCCTCCTGCAGCAACTTTTCAGCCATGTGTTCAACAGTATTATCTTTCTATTTCTAGCCTCAGTAGCACATGGCATGGGGAATAATCCAAATATTACAACCCTGCAATCCTGCTTTTCAAATTCCTACCTAACTCCCTAAGTTCTCTTTGCAGGACCTCACCTTGCTTCCTGCCTATTGTCACTACCACTAATACAGACTATGGCCTCTGGCAGTTCACTGTCCCCTTTCAGAATGTTCAGAGACATTCTTGACTTCAGTGCGAAGAAGGCAAAACACTACCCTCGAGTCTTACTCACGGCCATAGAAATGTGTTTCTGTGCGCCTGACTATAGAATCCCTTATCACTACTGCTCGCCTACACTTCGATCCTCCCTGCTGTACAACAGAGCCAGTTATAGTGTGACTAATCTGGATGTTGCTGTAGCTTTCCCCTGAGACCATCCCCCCACTAAACAATGTCTAAAACAGGTACACTTCATTGAGAGGGGACTTGCTCCAGGGGACTCCTGTACTGCCTGCCTGCCCCTCCTGATGGTCACCTGTTTATCTGGCTGAACCTTTGGTGTGACCTCATCCCTGAAACACCTATCGGTAAAACTTTTAGCCTCCTGTATGCTCCTCAATGAGTCCGACAGCTGCTCCAACCAATCCATGTCGTCTGAGAGGAGTTGTAGGTAGATACACTTCCTATGAACATTGTTGTCAGAAATATTTGACTTTCTCCCTGATCTCCCACATCTCAGGGATTCTTTGTTCCTTTTGTCAAACCAGGAATTGTGCATGTAAAACAAGTCGTATTTTTATTTTTTTTCTTTTAGTGCACTTTGCCCTGCATGTGGATGTACATATAGCATCAGGATTTATTTACTGGTGTGAATTCAGTACAGCAGCTTCAAGGAATGCTATTCGGAGGATTAAACCTGATGGATCTTCCTTCCAAAGTGTACTAGTTACAGGAATTGGTCAGAATGGTATCCGAGGAATTGCAATAGATTGGGTAGCAGGTCAGTACCTGATGAACTTTATATTTTCCAACTTTACAGTAATCACCTGTAATTTCTGTGTGCCGTATTAAAAGAAATCTGTAAACTAAACAGCAAAAAATCACCTATATTAATGTAAATAAAAACTGAAAGAACTGCAAATGTTGTAAATCAGAAACAAAAACAAAGTTGCTGGAAAAGTTCAACAGGTCTGGCAGCATCTGTGAAGGAAAAAACAGAGTTAACATTTTGGGTCTTGTGATCCTTCCTCAGAACTGAAGAACCGGACCTGAAATGTTAACTCTGTTATTTCCTTCACAGATGCTGCCAGACCTCCTGAAATTTTCCAGCATCTTTTGTTTTTGTATCTATATTAATGTGGCGGATTTATGGAATAAATCCCAAGACGCCTCACAGGAGCATTGTAAATCAGCGCATAACAGGCTATCAGCTCAACTGACTAAGAGCTGAGTTAAAGAGGTAGATTTGAAGGAGCATCTTAAATGACAAAAGCTGCACAGAGAAGTAGAGAATCATAGTCAGGGTATTCTAAAACTTGAGATCTGGGCAACTGAGGTATGGCTGCTACTGATGACAATTACAAACAGGGTTGCGGAGATCAGAATTGGAGCGTGCAGATATATCAGATAGTTCTGGGCTGTTGGAGGTTGTAAAGATAGGGAGGGACACGACCACAGAAGATGTAAAGAAAAGGATATGAATTTTAAAATCAAGATGCTGCTTGGCGTGAGGCTGATTGAAGGTCAGTAGACACAGTGATGTTAGCGGAATGGGACTTGCAATGTGTTAAGCTATGGGCATCAGATTTCGATAACCTGAATTTTCTGAAGGGTAGAATGTGGAGTACTAGCTATGCGCGAGTTAGAACAAGGATAACAGAGGCATAAATAAGGATATTACTGGCAGATGAGCTGTGATAGGAGTGAAATCAGACAATTCTGTGAATATGTAAATAGGCAGTCTTAGTGAGTGCATAAATATGAGATGGGAAGATCATGTGAGTGTTAAATGCTTTAACATAGTTGAGAACAGGCTCCATTAATCTTGGACTGTTACTAGGAGAACATGATTTTTTGCAAACAATATCTTATTTTTGTAAATAAGAAGAAAATAATTTGAACATCTGCAAAATAAGAGAAATCTAAAATCTGTTGATACATGCTAATATTTTGGTCTAACTTTTGGTAATGTAACAGCATATTTAGTACTAATGAGTTCCGGCCTTACTAAGTAGATGAAAACCTGAAGAAAACTATTTCACAGCCTTTCCAGTATGAAATCCTGTTGCATCTTTGAACAGTATTAAATACTGTAGTTATAGATAAGTATTCACTTGGCTATAGATAAATCAAGTTTTCTTTTGGCTGTGTATCACCTCCAGATCAAATTTCTGTGATCCATGGTCCTATCTCATTGTTATTTTCTTATTTCTTCTAATAATGATATTTGCAAAACACCAAGTATCAAAATTCAGGTTTTGAGTTTGCTTTCTCTATTTTTGATCAAGCTTCTTTTATTGGATTTCCTTTATCATCTTGTAATTTTAGAAACCCATCCATATAAACTAAACATCCTCAAATTACCATCAGTGCTAAAACTGACAGGAGAGGTGTGAGACTACCTTTTGGAGATAACTGTCATGATGTGTATAATTAGTATAGTTTAATACCTGGCATGAAGCATTTTAAAAGTGCCTAAACTGTCAGGTTTGCTGTTAAGAGTAAAACTTTCTTAAGGCAGTACCAAGAATTGCTAGTCACTTGATAATATAGAATTTGAGCAGTGTTAAACAAGACAAATGCAGTCACAGTGCAGTCACAGTGTTGTATCTTGCACTCATCAGGACAGATGCAAGAATGCCAGGTTTCAAAGGGAGGAACAATTTACTCAGCATGCAAAAAATGGCACTAATTAGTTTGCCAGCAGCCTTTGGTTGTTTGGGACATTTACTTGGGGGAGTTGGCCCATAAAGTTCTGTTCAGTGCAAAAGATGTAACGCCTGGATAATGAAAATATTTAGCCTGTAGCAACTGTAAGTGAGCCATACTGCAATCCCTAATAATAACCTTCAATTGGTATTCTTCTGTCTGCCTTGAGGATTGCAAGACTAAAAGCTTTGATGATGTGTTTTTTTTTAAATTCAATAATATTAGGAATTAGTTGTTTGCAAAAGGGAAACTGCACGCATGCATGCAGATACTAATATGGCTCAGGTTTGATGGCTCAATGTTATACTCTTCTGACCTGAAAGTGTGGCTTAACATTAGTCTAGTGTACATGTTACTGTTGATGTTTGATGCCTCATCCTTGGTGATATACAGCTATTTTACTTCATAATAACTACCTTTTTCAGTTGAACATCATGATTCAAATTTAGCCTGTGCTATATTTCAAAAAGAAAATAAAAATAAGCTTTGTATTATACAAAATGGTTAAAATGATCAAGAATGAATGATGATATGAAAATCACTCAATGAGTTAATTTGTAAGTGACTTGGATTTATATCTCTCTGATGAGTGTACTGAACTCCAGAATAATTCAGCAGTACAGACTGATTCTAGTCTGTAATTGAACCCAAAGCTTTTAGGTTTCATAGAGCCAGCTGTTTATCCTTTAGAATATATGATATATGTTTCTTTTTTTACATAATACAGGCAATCTCTATTTCACAAATGCTTTCCAAACTGAGACATATATTGAAATTCTCCGTTTGAATACCACTTTTCGTCGAGTTCTCGTGAAAACATCAGTGGATCGGCCCAGACATATTGTAGTAAATCCAAAGATCCGATATATCTTCTGGGCTGATTATGGTCAGAATCCTAAAATTGAGCGGGCTTTTCTTGATGGCTCTAACAGAACTGTCTTAGTGGATGATGGTATTGTCATGCCACGAGGTCTAGCTGTTGACCACACAAATAATTACATCTACTGGGTTGATGACTCCCTTGACTTGATTGCGAGGATCTCACCAGATGGTGCTGAACATGAGATAATTCGTTATGGCAGTCGCTATCCTACCCCATATGGAATCACTGTTTTTGAAAACAGTATGATTTGGGTGGATAGAAACTTGAAGAAGATTTTACGCGCAAGTAAAGAACCTGGAAACATGGAACAACCTTCTGTTATCCGAGACAATTTGAATTTGTTAAGGGATGTGGTAGTGTTTGATAAAAGGATTCAACCAACATCTACCCAGCAAGTTAACAATAACCCTTGCTTGCGTTCTAATGGAGAATGTGCCCAATTTTGTTTCGCATTGCCTGATTTGCAAGTGCCAAAATGTGGGTGTGCCCATGGTAGGTTGGCTGCTGATGGGAAACATTGTATGATCGTCACTAATGATTATTTGATATATGCAACAGAAGGTTCCATTCGGAGCCTTCACTTCGATTTAGCTGACCATACACTGCCCTTCGCAACAGTGAATGTATGGTGGACTGCAGTGGCACTTGACTATGACAGCGGTGACAACAGAATTTATTTTACACAAAGTTTTGGCCGAGGGCATAGCACAATCAGCTACATCAGTCTTGATGATGCTTCTGCTTCTCCTACACAGGTGATATCAGGTAAACACAACAATTTCTTTATATGTAATGATATAACTGTTAATTATACCAGACTAAAACTGAGTGCAAGATTCCATATCAGCACCTAAGCATTAGCAAACATATTGTTTGGAAAAAACGCCTCTTGAATGCTTAATTCTTTAAGCCTGGATTTCCTTACATCTGTTGTCTCTTTTCCCTACAATTGATGACTGAGCCTTCAACTGGAGTTCTTTCCCTAAACCCTACCATTCATTCTGTCGCCCCTTTCAATCACTTTTTCTATAGCTAAGTGCTGTTTGCATTCATTTTTATCAGTTTCTATGAAGCACCTTAGGACATGTATCTACACTGTCGTAAATGCAAATTGCTATTATTGTGTCTCTAATAGAACATAGAATCCAGAGTTGTTAATGACCATTTTTGTTATCAGTCTGTTATAGTTAAAATTGATTGTGGACGAACCTTTATTGTAAATTATATTCTCAATGAAAGAAAAAAATGGAGCTTTCTGTCACAGTAAGCAGAATTCTATCAGTATGATTAATTCCAGTAATAATATAAAAGTGAGCCTTGTGACTTTTTGATTCAGTGTTTTTCTGGATTTCATTATATGAATTTTGAAGCTGGAATTACATACCCACCGAATTCTGTCCAGAAATAAACATCATACATCTGATGTAATTAGTTACTCTATGCATTGTTACTAGAATTGCATACTATTACATAAGAGATTTTAAATGACCTCTCAGAATGCATGATTCGCGTCTTCATTAGTACTAATTCATAGTCAAAAGTTTGCTTTTTGCCTTTGTACATCAGTAGTTTAGAAATTTTAAACCATTAAGTAATATACAAAAAATATTTATTCCGAGGCTTGGGTGCTCCTGATGGAATTGCCTATGACTGGATCAACAAGAGGATTTATTATAGTGATTACTTGAATCAAACAATCAGCTCCATAAAAGTGGATGGCACCAATCGGTCAATCATTGCAAATGTTCCGAGGCCAAGAGCTGTTGTACTGGATCCTTGCAGAGGGTAAGCTTCGTCAAACTGCAGATCGAAACTGACACATTATTATTCAAGCCATGTCACAAACTATCTTAGTATCTTCTTAACTTTTTGATCATTAATGAAATTAGTTTCCAGGCAAATTCCAATGGCTTCCGTCCAGCAGCAAAGTACAAATATTCTATTAGACATTCATGCAAGCAGAACAGAATAGAGGCCAATGTAGTTACACAATGTTACAGGACTGAGTAGGAGGACCTGAACTAGACAGTCAATGACCAGATATCAAACAATGCTGGAAGATGGTTATGATGAGAAAGCACATTTAGTTGCTGTTGACTAGTGATATTTAGAAATTTACTAATAAGGTGGATCTTTTGACCTCTTAATATTTATAATGGAAAAGATGACTGAATCATGTTCAGCCAGTTTTATTAACTAGCATAACTAGGTAAAAGGGGACAGTGAGGCTTTTTCTGCTGCCTGACAGCTGCTGTTTGCGAATTTGTGAAGTTTACATTCTGGTTGGATAATTAGACCATCAGTCTTGTATGATGGAACAACAAGGCTGATTTTTGTCACACTTTCTCCATTAACAAGTAAAAACAGGATGATAGAACAAAAGAAAAACTGGCTTACTGCTAGTCATCCACCTAATCTAGCTTTTGGACTGACCTTGATTTAATTAGTTAGTGCTCCTACTTGAAACTTGAAAACTTTGGACTAGGATAAAGGGGCTTAATGAATATGTACAAATTGGGGCTGCAAAATCTTGTCAAGAGCTCAAAGCCATTTTTGACCCTGTTGTTAGTGCTAGCTCATCAAGCTGCCCACCATGCATGGAATGATGGTGGCGATGATGCTTTATAATATTTAAAGACATTGTTAGTGCTGTCGATTTAAAATCCTGGAACTTCATAACACATGCAAGTCTTTTTGCTTGTACTACACACTGACTTTTGTCTGTTTAGACTTAAGGTGCCTATAGAATCTCCAGAATCCGTAAAAGTCTTCTGGCAATGCATTTTTATTTTCATGAGAGTTTCTCTGATAATCCTTTGCTGTGAAGAGGGGCACAGTGAGGACACTGCAAAACAGAACAACAGCTGCAAGAGGAGGAAATAGAAGGTTTACTTTTAGGAATCATTCGTGCTCCAAATACAGTCAAGGGGGTAACAATAACCTACCTGTACTTTTTTGATCAACAGCATAATGACTTTGCGCAAAGGAACTTTTCACAGAGTTGCGTCAGTTCCTGCAACACAGTTTGCCTCTTGCTCCCAATTTTTGCCTGATCACTGCAGTCCTGGGCTTCTTTTCCATGAGCATCTTCCTGGCTGTCATGTATGATATTGCACAGCAACATGGCAGTCTGCACTAAATAGATGACTGTCATGTTTGCTGCAGTGAACACTTGCAAAACCTTCCCCATGAGCATCTGGAATTTGTAGGGTTAGGCTTTGAAACCTGCACAGATTGCAACATTTCCAACATTGACTTTTTCTCTCTTACCCAAGGTTCCTTTTACAGAACGTTTTGTACCTAAAACATTCATTCTGTTAGTGTATAGAATAGAATAAAAATTTATTGTCACGGGTCCTTTTATGTGAAAAATGTAGTGAAAAGTTTAAGTTGCGCCCACCACGATGCCTATATCAAGGACAGAAGTCATGTATAACAATAAAAAAGAGTAAAATTACAGCAAAGTTCATCACAGTTTACTGAATGGCTCCTGGGCTTGGGAAGAGCCCATTAAGGAACAATAGAGTGGCCTGAAGATGTGGCTGGGATTCACCCTCCATTCCAGGGCAAGATTGTCTTTCTAGGAAAAGATAGCCATAACAGGCTGCTGGAATACTGGATCAGAAGCCTCTGCTGAAGAAGACCATCATGTCGGGCCGAGACAGCCACTCCTGGATGAGACCACCTGCCAGGCCGCTGGAATACCTGGAAACCGAAGACAAAGAAGACCTCCACTAGGGGATGAAACCTTCATATCGGGACAAGACCGCCATGCTGGAACAAGACTGCCCTGTGGGTTACCACCACGCTGTGTCGATAATGCCATTTCCCCTCCTTCAAGTTCCCAGCCTAGCCTCAGACCTTGAGCCTCAACCTAGCCTGTGAGTCTGGGTCGGGGGAGTCAGCCCAGGACTTGCTCCTTGCTCATTGGGAGACCCCATGCTGGAGTGGAGCTGTGTCTGACTTGTCCTGGTGTTGCTGCTACTTCTACTCCCCCTAAAGGCCGCCTTCTTCACCCACCACTCCGCAGACATAAAAAAGAGAGAATATAAAAATGCAAAAAAATGGGTGTGATCACAAGGCAGACCTTGATGCAAATATGTAGTCACTTCCATGGTTTTGAGGAAGGGACATTGGACCCAAAACGTTTACTCTGGTTTCTCTCCACTCATACTGCCAGATATGCTGAGTTTTTACAGCAATTTATGTTTTTTTTTGTTGTTTTCATGGCAGCTGTTATCTCTCACTTTGGCCCTTTCACAGAAAGTGAGAGGCACCCTACTTGGAGACAATAAGTTTCATCTGTATGCTTGGTTTATAACTCCTCTGTGAACCTCTTTGTACATATCTGTGCTACAGTCGGGTTCATGGGACCTAATTGAGTAGATCATCAAAGTTCTGAATTTATTCTGTTGTCTAAACAAGCCTGGTGGCTTTCTTTAAGATAGATCACAAAATATGGCTCTTACAATAGTGACAGAGACAATAGGAACTGCAGATGCTGGAGAATCCGAGATAACAAGATATAGAGCTGGATGAACACAGCAGGCCAAGCAGCATGTGCTCCTAAGATGCTGTTTGGCCGGCTGTGTTCATCCAGTTCCACACCTTGTTATCTCTTGTAATAGTGATTTGTTGTTTGCAGAAAATATTTGCTATCTAGTCGAGACAACGCATGAAGCTACCATTGAATGAGAACCTTCTTATTGAGGAAGGAAAAGGCAGTACAAACATAGAAAATAATGGGGAAGTAGGGGAACTTCAACAACAACCTACTAAAAAATAAATCAGCTGAATGAGCATGTGTCTTGGATTTTCCACCCTAAAATAATTAGCATTTAGTCAAAGATCAGTCTTGAATATCATGCTAACTAATACTGCGAGACCACCAGCTAGTGCAAGAACACCTTGAAAATAAAGATTTCAAAAATTATTATTAGCTTTAAACAAATGCTAGACAATCATAACCTTATTTGGAGCCCTGTCTCTTTCTTGAGTATTCCCACCTTTCCTTGTGCTCCTATGAATTACTATCTCAGCTACTACAAAGTAGGAAGTTGCTGAGACATAATCAAAGGCTTTTGAGGCCAGTACTTGGTAGCCCTTAAGGGGCAGAGTGTAAATATGATGCACTCTGAGAGAGAGCAACAGTTCCAATCCCATGCTCCATGATCCGCAGAAGGGAAGATCACAGGAGATCTTGGATCCAGCTGAAACCACCACCCATTTGATCCATATCTGACAGCATGCAGAGGAAGTGATGCGGTCCAGGGTATGCATGGTTTGGATACAAATATCCGTGATGCTTTCAGTTGTGACACAGACTCCTGGAAGAGTCTGCACTCCCCAAGGTGACTAAACAGCACATGGTTGATGAACTGTGCAGCAGAACCGCACACTTGTCAGTCATGGATTTTGCTGCATGTAACACAGGTTCCCTGACGTTCAATTACTGTTTTAAGCAATTCTTTGTGCAATTATTTAACATAACCTTCCTTTAAAATCTCAGCCCTGAAGCATAATGGTGAAAGTGGGACTATGTCATAAACGCCACCCACAATGTAAGGTAGGAGATCACATGATGGAAGGACATGTAGGGAGCAATGCTTCAACAATGTAAGATCTGGTCATGTGGAACTGTGTCAAGTTCCTTAGTGTGTAATAAGCCAGTTGTTGTCGGAACATGCCAAAGACTCAGGAACTTTTCCAAAGCAAGACTAACCAACATGTAACAGCTTAGCTCCCCACCCCACCCCTAAAGTCTGCACGTGTGTCTACTTCTTCAAGGATGAACTCAACTCTAATCTATCATGAACTGTTTCCTGGGCAATGCTTTCCAATGTTAACTTTTGATGCTGAATGTGTTTGATGACGTATCATTTAAAGGCCTCACTAACTCAATGTATGTGTCACGTAGATAGCTAAATTCTGTGCAGGTACTTGAGGATGAGAATACTTGAACTGTGAAGTCTGAGTTATCGGATGGATCTTCAAACAGCGGAAGAAACAAGGGTTAGTCAGTGGTAAACAGAAGCAGATGAGTTGCAACACGATGCATCTGCAGGTGTTATTCCTGGAATTGGGAGCGAAAGAGAAAAAGACAAATAAATACATATGTATATTTCAGATGTATTTTCTAAAGCAGCATGTATCAGATGTATTATGCAAAGCAGCTTGCCTGATTTTCCTTCATTAATCTAATGAAAGAAATTTCAACCAATTACTTTTCATGTTTAAACTCCAAGCTACCAGTTTTTTGATAATGTGCTCCATCCAAGATTGGACTAGGAAAATTTCTCTTGAGACTTTTACTTTGTATTAAAATAACAGTATGCACATGGTATAGAATATTAAAAATTTCTTTGATTTACATGTTTTTCTAACAGGTACATGTATTGGACTGATTGGGGAACTAGTCCTAAAATAGAACGAGCAACGCTTGGAGGAAGCTTTCGTACACCCATTATAAATACCAGTTTAGTGTGGCCAAATGGACTGACAATGGACTATGAAGATCAGAAACTCTACTGGGCTGATGGCTCTCTGTATGTTTATTGATTTCCTGCCACTAGTCGGCTTGTATGAAGGAGTTAAAATGTTATTTGGGTGGATCCATAATTTTTCAAATATTTATTATGTACTAAATCAGATGCACAGCATCAAATTATCTCATTCTACAACTTTGTTTTAACATTGTGCTTTTGCTGCAAACATGCAAAAATAACGTTCACCGCAAGAGTTTCAAACTTAAATCTCCATTACAACAACATTCTTTGTTGTTATCCCACGAAAGAAGATTGCCAATTTAGGAACATGTAGTTCATGTATAAGAATAACCCATTTGGACAGCCGAACAGGGTGATATTAGTTGCTTCAACTTTGTCCCTCAGACCACTGTACCTAATGTGTTGTGCCTCATATGAACCAGGAATCTAATTTTCAAATGCTCAGCTGCTGTGTGAGCACCAAAGTACAGCCATAGTGATAAATATTCTCATTCCTTGGAGCTCTTTCATTTTAAGATAATGATGGATCCCACTATTTTTTCAAGCAGAGAAAGAACAGTTGATGGACAATTCCATGATCAGGATACTTTCTCCACTCCTTCCTTCATATAAGGCCTCCCAGAATAGTTGTCGTGATTTACTTCTTTGCTGGTAAACCTTCCTTTCAATGGCAACTGATAGGCTGTCACACAACACTTCAGGCCAACTGCAACATTCAAGTAAACAGCTGATAGCAATATGAAATAAGACCCGGAGTTAAGATATGTGAGGGCTGAAATTTGGGTTCATTGAGTACATTTCACACTCCCTGTTTTTGACACCAGCGATGAAACTAGTTCAGAGTTAAAATCAGATCTTGTATGTTGTACAATTTACCTGACATTAGAAAGCTGGTGGAAGGATCGAGGTAATAAAGGGTTGGGTAAGTGCTATCTGAACAAACAAACTTGAGTGTATGTCTCGCCATAAAATTACCAAGGGTACAATGTACCTGAGAATGAGAAGTGGTTGAGGTTAAATTGTTGCGGACTTCATTGGTAATAGCATGGATGCAAGAAAATAAGTCATTGCTTGAGGCATGCTGGCTAGAACTGACTGGATAATTTTATAACAGGGTGTAGAGCTGGATGAACACAACAGGCCAAGCAGCATCAGAGGAGCAGGAAAGCTGACATTTCAGGCCTAGACCCTTCTTCAGAAAAAGCAGCTTTTGTGTGTTGTACAATTTACCTGACATTAGAAAGGTGGTGGAAGGCTTGAGTTAATAAAGGATTAGATAAGTGCTATCTGAACAGACAAACTCCTATTTTCTGAAGAAGGGTCTAGGCCCGAAATGTCAGCTTTCCTGCTCCTCTGATGCTGCTTGGCCTGCTGTGTTCATCCAGCTTTACACCTTGTTGCCTCAGGTTCTCCAGCATCGGCAGTTCCTACTATCTCTGGGATAACTTTATAGTATTGCTTTGAATTGCAATAAATGCAATCACAGAAAAGCTTTTTTTAAAAAAATTCCTATTCATTGTGATAATTTGAGATTTTAACCCTTGCTCTGTGGTTCTGAAATTAATGTTATTTTCCAGTAATTAATATCTGCTGCAACATTTAATTATATTCTGTTTCAGACGGAAGATTGAACGATGTAGTCTTACAGGTACAAACCGTGAGGTGATTGTTAGCACTGCAATTTACCCATTCGCAGTCACCCTGTATGATGAATATCTCTACTGGACAGACTGGAGCACTAAAAGCATCTACCGGGTCAATAAACATGATGGGTCTGACCAGACTGTGATGATACAAGACCTCCCACATCGTCCAATGGATATTCATGTCATGTCTGAGAACAAGCAGCGACATTGCAATAATCCATGTGATCAATTTAATGGTGGTTGCAGTCACATTTGTACCCCAGGTATTAACAATGTCTACCTATAATAATTGGACAAAAAATTAATTTCTTAATATTTTTACACCTTCTATCTTTTGAGAACGCACCTTATATACTTAAGAACAAAAGCTATGAACAGAAGCATACCATTCCTTAGCTTCATGAACATATTCCACCATTTAATTAGATATGGATGTTCTGAACTCCATTTATCAACCTTTTGTCTATATATCCTTTGATTCTCTTGCCTAAAGAAAATCTATTGATCATGGTGTAAATTTCAATTACCGAAGCCTTTGGTTGAAAAAAGAAATGATCTTTGTGTGGAAATGTGCTTCCTGATATGGTTAGCCTCAATAGTCTAGTTTAATCACTAGAGAAATATTTGCTCATCTTTCATCCTGATTTGCGCTTTGTACATAGTGGGCAGACTATGGGAAATGAATTACTCATTGAAAGGATTCCTGGCCTCTGACTTGTTTTTATTGCCACAGTATTTATATGGCTGGCCCAGTTCAGTTTCTGGTCAGTGGTGTTTACCAGAATGTTGTTAGTGTGGGTTCAGTTGACAGCGATTCTGCTGAATCCCAATGAGCGATAGTTAAATTTTGTCTTGGTGGATATTGAAGTTTGTGTGGTGCAATTATTAGTTATCACTTATCACACTGACTTGGATGTTGTCCAGGTAACTGCATATGTCAATGCTGCAGCATCTGAGGAGCTGTGAATGGTGTTGAACATTGTGCAGTCAGCAGCGTGCATTCCCACTTCTGACCATATGTTGGAGGAAAGATCATTTATAAAGCAAATAAGATGGCTGGACTTCCTCCAATGATATTGTGAGACTGAGATGATTGATACACAAAAGCTACAACCATCTTCCTTTGTACGAAGTTGATCCAATCAGTGGAGAGTTTCCATCTCGATTCCCATTGATTGCAGTTTTGCTAAGGCTCCTTGATGCTTAACTTGATTAAATGTTGCCTAGTTGCAAAAGACAGTCAGTCTTACCTCACCTCTGAAATTGAGTTATTTTGTCCATGTTTGGACCAAACCTATAATATGGTCAAGAGCTAAATGATCCTGATAGAGCTGAACCTGAGTGGCAGGTCATTTCTTTGCCGGTGCTGCTTGATAAAACTGCTGATGAGTCCTTCCATCATTTCACTGGAGAGTGGACTAATGGGGTGCTAATCAGCTGTGTTGGATTTGTCCTGCTTTTGTATACAGAACATTTCTGGGAAATTTTGCACATAGATGTCTGTGTTGTCACTGTACTGGAACAGCTTAGCTAGGGACACAACTAGATTTGGAGCACAAGTCTTCAGTGTTATTGCTGGAATGTTGTCAGGTCATACCATTTGCAGTCTCCAATGCCTTTAGCTGTTCCATGATGTCATGTGGAATGAGTCAAATTATTTGAAATTGGCATCAGTGATATTGAGGACCTGAGGAACGAGCAAAGTTATTCATTCATTAGGTATTCTGGCTAGAGATATGTACAAGTATTTCAGCCTTGTCTTTTGCACAGATGCGCTGAGCTCCCCAGCATTTAGGATGGGAATATTGGGAGAGCCTCCACCACCAGTTACTTAACTAATGGTACAACACCACTTGCTACTGGATGTAGTGGGATTGCAGAGCTATCCAGCTTCCTAAGAGTGCTATACATTGGGAAGATTAGAACTGAGAGATGCATAGTAACTATTTAAATTACATTGATAATTAGAGTCCATAGTATTATTCCAATCTCAATGGTGGCATGTTGTTTATATGTCATGTACGCTTTTGTAGATTTGTTTATCAGTTTGATTACTGAGTATTAATACTGTGCATGTTTTTATATTGCCATTATGCTTTAGGGCCTGAGGGTGCAGAATGCCAATGCCCTGCTCATGGAAATTGGCGCCTCGTTAATAACAACAAAGATTGTGTTTCATCTGATTCTACTACATGCGCCACTGGCTACTTTACTTGTTTGAATGGACGTTGTATCCCAGAAAGGTGGAAATGTGACACTGACAATGATTGTGGAGATCACAGTGATGAAACAGAGAGAGTATGTGGTAAGTTCCTTTCTCTAAGATACACAATCTATCTTTATCATTGTTATCAACATCATTATCAAAATATATCTTGATTTTGGAAATGATTCATTTTCAGTGTCCAGTGACACGCAATTGAAATTGAACTTGTGTAAAATACCTTCTTTGAAGTCATATGTAGCAAATGGGCATTTGAACCAGCATTATTTTAGTTCATAACTGGTAAAGGCTTTTTGCGAGATGCTTCTATTTTGTGAATATTTTGTGGCTTCTGACAAGCTCTTCCATTCCCCCATTCTTCATTTTTCCAAGTTGCATTGGTTACATTGGAAACTTATTTGGCTGCATTTTAAGCTGCATTGTATTCATTAGAGTTTAGAAAGTTGAGGGGAGATCTAATAGAAACTTACAAGATAGTGTATCGCTTAGAAACGGTGGATGCTGGGAAGTTGTTTCCATTAGGCGGGGCGACTAGGACCCGTGGGCACAGCCTTAGAATTAGAGAGGGTAAATTTAACACACAAATGAGGAGACATTTCTTCAGCCAGAGAGTGGTGGGCTTGTGGAATTCATTGCCACGGAGCGCAGTGGAGGCTGGGACATTAAATGTCTTCAAGGCAGAGATTGATAAATTCTTGATCTCACAAGGAATCAAGGGCTACAGGGAGAGTGCAGGGAAGTGGAGTTGAAATGCCGTGAGCCATGATTAAATGGCGGAGTGGACTTGATGGGCCGAATGGCCTTACTTCCACTCCTATGTCTTACGGTCTCATGGTCTAAGCTATGGATAGTGTTTCCAGCTCCTCGGGGGTGGGGGGGGTGGGGGGGTGGAGGGAGGGGTGTAATCCAGCATGCAAGCATAGGCCATTGCTGACACTGCACAAGGAAGAAAGATGTGAAGGAGCTTAGTTGAATGCAAGTATGGTGTGATAAATCATTTTGAAACAAGGTAGTGAAATACAAAACTGGATATAATTATAAAATGCAATATTACATATGTCTGCCTCCTCCTTGACCAACGTGTTTTTTTTTGAGTACCCATTAACCAATGAACTATTTAACCTAGTGCTACTGCTATGGCACCCTATTTGATGACCTCTACTCTCCCTAAACATTCCACCCCTCCTCTGTGGATTACTGAGTTCAAGTCATCATGTAAGAAATGCTAGTTGTCTCTGTATAATGCATTCAGTTTATCCCGTAATAATGCAGAATTTTAAAATTGGTAAAATTGAATTGTGCAAAGTGGTTTGTTTGCAGTTGGTCGATTTTATTTCATGGAACCTGCTATGGTTCATAGAATCATACCGCAGAGAAGAGGTCCTTTGGCCCATTGAGCTTATAATGTCAAAACTGTATTACTACACACTGTAGTGCCACTTTTCCATACTAGGGCCATAGACTTGAATGTCATGACACTTCAAGTGCTCATCAAAGTACTTTTTAAAAGGTTTCCTGTCTTAACTATTCTCCCAAACAGTATTCTTGCAAACAGCACGTTCCAGATCCCCACCACCCTCTGGGTAAAAATGTCTTCTTTATCTCGCCTCTAAAATTCCTGTTTTTTGCTTTGAAATGATTCCCCCTCATTATTGACCCTTTGACTAGGGTTTAACATCTTGAGTAAAGCTTTAAAAGATCCCAAATAATCCCACAGACCAATTTATTAAAAATAGCAAAGTCACATTGCACCTGATCCCAATTGCAATGTGAGACAGTTTCCTATAGGTGTTGTAACACTGTTTGACTGTAGAATATGTAGAATTTTAAGTCCAGAGGCTACAATTTTTCTGTTAAAATGAAGAAACCAGTTTTAGAAACATGTGCAATAACAAGGTGTAGATCTGGATGAACACAGCAAGCCAAGCAGCATCAGAGGAGCAGGAAATGCTGTGTTCATCTGGCTCTACAGCTTGTTATCTCAGATTCTCCAGTATCTGCAGTTCCTACTATCTTAGAAACGTGTGTAATGAGTTCTCAAAATCTCAAATATGCAGAATCAAATATAAGCCCTTAGCAGTTATGCAAAAATTGCCTGCTTTTCTGGTTGACATTTGATTTGATAAATAAAGCATAGTATAAAAAAACAAAATACACAGAAATATAATTTGGTTTTATTTTTCATGCAGTCCACATGGGAACATATTGCACGTGGACTTATTCGTTATGTGGTTGACTGAAAAAAATTCTTATTTTACATTTTCTCATTAATTATAAATAATAATGTAAAGTTTTTTTATTGTTGATACATAGTGAAATGATGTCATAGATCAAGCTTCCCACTGGGTCATTTTAGTTTCTTCTGTAGCATTTTGACCCTAGGTTATCAGTTTAAGCACCCCTCCAGGGATTCCGGACACTATCGAGACTAAAATTGCAGTTCGGTACTGAGAACATGCTACTTTGTGAGAAGTATTTTCTGTGTAAGGTATATGAATTCAAGGATAGTTTGTACAGGTGGATGTTAACAGATTCCATATGTTTCTGAGATAGCAGGGATTTCTTGGAATACGCTGGCTAATGCCATGCAAAACAGATTAGCTAGCTATTTATCCTGCAATTACTGTCAAGCAAATAAATGCCCAAGGAAGAGAGAGGAACAGGAAATTGACAGGCTATAAATCACATTGAGATTTGTAATTAGAGTTCAAATGAAGAAAATAATAAAGCCAAAACAAAATGTTTTATTCTATTTTACATGCAGCATATTTGGAAACACTTGTATTTATGGGAGGTAATGCAACAAACTTTTTCTTGCATAATGGAGAATTGTTAAGACAACATTTAAAAACCTTTTTTGTACCATATTGTTTTAGTTTTGGTATCTCTGCTCTTTCTGTAGCTTTTCATACCTGTTCACCATCTGCTTTCACTTGTGGAAATGGCCGGTGCACACTATATAGGTATCGCTGTGACCATTACAATGACTGTGGAGACAACAGTGATGAGGTTGGCTGCTTGTTCCCTACTTGCAATCCCACTACAGAATTCACCTGTCTTAATGGAAGATGTATTGGCAGTAGCTTTGTCTGCAATGGCGTGAATGACTGCCATGATAATGGAACTTCAGATGAGAGGAACTGCCGTAAGTACAATTCAGGTTGTTTTGGAAATAACTCACATGCTCTAATAGTCATTGCTGCAGCAAAGAATCTTCAAGAAGTCCTGACTCATTCATTCAACCCTCTCAAAATGATGCTCTGCTCCAGAAGTAAGGGCATATAGTTAAAAAATGATAATGTCACATATAGTAGAAAATAATTATTGTAGAATATTATACACATTGACCATTCCTTATTAATATTTGTATTATTTTATAGGTTGAATTGGACAATATAAATACCATAGCAAAATGTGAATTTAATGCTGCACATTTAACTTAGCCAATATCTGAATTAAACAACTTTGAATTAAGAGATAAACTGCAGTAAATGCCAGTTTATCATGCATCGGTCTTATATTGTATTTTGTTGTAGGGGACTGGAGAAATAGGTGATCATTTCTTTTCGGAAGTGGTAAATGACATTGCAGTAATTACAAAGAGTAAGGACTTAAAATCAATTCAATACAGGATGCCTACTGTGTGTAGTTATGAATTAAAAGCTTCAATGTATAATCTTGCTGGAAAGAGCCTTTTTAATGCTGTTACTTTTAAGTCATGCTCTTTATCTAAGTCTATAATGGAAATGCCAAAGTATACACGTAATGGGCTAACCCTGTAACAAAATTTCAAGTTTCACTGTCATATTTTATTGACTAACTAACCACGCTGCACCATTAAAATTATTTTAGGAAATTTACATTTTTTCCTCTAGCTGAAACTACTGCTGTCAAATAAAGGTCTTCATCAAAGCATTAAATTTTTTTAAAATTCCAAATATGAGTGAATTAGACTCTGCCCACTTTGATTTTGTATGTTAAGATTTTCCATGAAGGCTTAACAGTCTCCTAATAGTTGAGGTTTGGAGTTTATAATTTTTATCAGAATGGTATCTGTTTTCTGAAGGCACATCCTGCAATCTGAAAGTATGGGCTGTGGGAAATGTGTATGTTTGCTGCTTTTCATTAAACAAATAACACAATGCTTCTCAGACTTATTTGGTTGTTTCTAATTTTGTTGGAAATATAGCCAAAGCACACATTCTAAAGATTTGATTCAGGTTAAGTTTGTAATGAATATATAAAACAGGAGAAATGTATGTGCGTGTATATTGGTTGAAAAAGGTAGAACACATGAGAGGCTGCAGTTTGTTCACATTTGCAGCCAAAGTTTCTTGAATTAAGTGTGCATGATAAATTTCAGAAAGAATTACACTAACAGTGAAGTACAGATGGATGGACAAAACTTATTACTTATGGTAAATAAATAAATTGCCTGCATTTATTGCTGTTAAGAAGACAGTCTTCTTAAATATTGCAGTTAGTGTGGTAAAGACTCCCCTACAGTGCTGTTAGATAAGGACTTCCTTTCTGAAGAAGGGAGACTGGACCTGAAATGTTGACTCTACTTTCTCTGCACAGATGCTGTCAGACCTGCTGAGGTTCTCGAGCAATTTCTGTTTTTGTTATTACTTGTGTTATAATGTTTGAGGAAAACTCACAATTTCCCTTTTGTCTGATTCGTATTATTTCCAATTTTAAAAAAAAATTGTTTTAGTCATGTTCTTTTATAGTTGAACTATTTTAGTCCTCTGACTTTTCATGCTGCTTATGAATGTAAGAGAACATTCACAATTAAATTGAAGGAGGTGGGTGATACAGTGGAAACCTTGCTGGGTTGGTATTCCAGAACCCCAGGCTTCAATGTTCTGAATCTCACCATGGTAGGTAGTGAAATTTGAATCCAGTAACAAATCTGGACTTGAAAGCTAACTCAATGGTGACTCGTTAACCACTGCCACTTGTCACTAAAAAAAAGCCTTTTAGGAAAGGAAATTTGATCCGGCCTAAATGCAATGTTTCTGGCTTTTAATTGCCCGCTGAAATGTCATTGCATGCTCATTATTTCAAGGTTAATTGGGGAACAGCTAAAAATTTTGAAGGAACACATTTTTTTAAACCCACAGTAATGGTTAGTTAACCATAGTTTTACTCTATCTCTGCTAGCCGTTTATCCTTCTCAACTTTTCAAACCAGCCTCCAGTTCTTTTTGTATTTTAATCTTTCATGGGATGTAAGCATCTCTGGCAATATGCCAGCATTATTGATCTTGAAAAGGCAGCATTCTTGAACTGCTACAGTCAGCCTAGAGAAGGCTCCCCTACAGTGCTGTTAGGTGGGAAGTTCCAGAATTTTGGATCTGCAACCACAAAAGAACAGTGAAAGAACCATGAAAGCATTGTTCCAAATCAGGATGATAATGCCTTGAGGGAACTTGAATGTGGTGACATCCTGTGTGCTCGTGACCCTTTTCTTCATACGCAGTAAAAATTGTGAATCAATGTACTCTATCATCTCAGGCCCTGCATGACGGCCATGGGAAAGATGCTACCCATGGTATCAATACACAATCAAAATGGACAGAACTCTGGAACAAATACAGCTTAAAAAAGACAGTAGCACTTTACTGACCCAACAGCTTTGACCACCCTAGATGAGAATTTATATTGCTCCGCTGAATCAAGACACGACATGGAAGTTGCAACCATCTGCTCCATAATTTGAAGATAAGTGATGACCCAAGTACGGTTGATTCAGACCGGAGAACATATTACCCGAAGCTGCCCGCAAGGACATCTTATGGGATTTCTCCATTCTGTATCTAAGAACACCCTCAACTGGATATTCAAAGTAGACATGCACATTTCCAGTCACATGAAAATGACAGAGGTAGTCATTCCTGTCTGATTCAAATACTTCTAGTTCAAATGAATGTCTAACTGAAATAAAACTGCATGAACCCATTCATCCAGTCAACACTTAAAGTTAATTTTAGAATGCTGTCTTCTAAGCACAAGCCTCCTTGTTTTTCAGTAATTGCCATTCATTATCTATCTTCTCAAGACTTTAATACAGCTTTTTTGCATTAGTTTCTGACTTGATTTAATAGGATTGTCAGGTTAATTCATACATTGTTGAATAAAACAGTTTTCATTTAAAAACAGTTTTAAATTGTGCCTAAGTTTTCAATCCAGTACAGGAATGGAGTCTTACAAATTTTACTGCCTGCCGCAATGTTGAAAGTCAACTTTATTTTGTAAGCTTCGTTGCTGTTCAGTTCAATTAACATGTTTAATCAAAGTCAAAAGTATTCAATTTTAGCACATCTTTAGCAGATGGCATTACCAATGCTCATAGTACACACTGCTACTTAATATTCTGAACTATCTACAGGATGCACCGCAGAAATTCACCAAAGATCCTCAGACAGCACCTTCCAAACCCACGACCACTTCCATCTAGAAGGATAAGAGTATTAGACATATGGGGACACCACCACCTCCAAGCTCTCCTCCAAGTTACTCACCATCCTGACTTGGAAATGTATTGCTGTTCCTTCACTGTCGCTGGGTCAAAATCCTGGAATTCCCTCCCTGATAGCACTGTGGGTCAACCCACAGCAGGAGGACTGCAGCCGTTCAAGAAGGCAGCTCACCACGTCCTTTTCAAAGGCAAATAGGGATGGGCAGGAAATGCTGGCCAGCCGGCGACACCCACATCCCACAAATGAATTAAAACAAAAATATGCTTAAGGTGTCTTCAAAGGCATGCCACTGAATTTTCTTTTTTCCTACATTTGCCTGTAGCTGATCGGACCTGTCAGCCTAGCTATACAAAATGTCAAACAACCAACATTTGTATTCCTCGCACTTATCTTTGTGATGGAGATAATGATTGTGGTGATATGAGTGACGAGAGCTCCACTCACTGTGGTATGTATTTTGTGTTATCGATAATATGGCAGTCATAACCAGAATATTTTCTGCTCACATTATTGAATCATACTGTGTACTGTGAACCCTTTAATGTATTATCATTTGGTTAGGGATAAAGGGAACAAAGTGGAACCGGGAACTGATTTGGATGATCAGCCATCATCATTCTGAATGGTGGAAAGGGTTGAAGGGCTTAATAGTCCATTCCTCCTTTTTCCATATTTAAACGTTTACTTGTGAAAACTGTACTTGCCTTGTAAAGAATTTAAAATTGTAAACTATTTCAATATTACATCAAGTTATCACCATGCTAATAAAAGTGGATAATTTTTCAATTAAAAATAATTCATACAAAACAATGCTGTTTTTAATGAAGATTGTCGAAATTGCTCTTTAGCGATATCAAATTAATTTTACCTGAAATGCACAAATTTTAATAGGATAAATATTAGAATAGGCAAAAAGAATAGGATAAAGAATGAGAGAGAGAATCTTGATCAGTAGGGGATTCTAGAGTTAGTTGGAATGGGCAGGAATTTGAACAAGATGAGTATCAGATCAGTCATGATCCTAGTGAATGGTGGAGAGTGCTTGAGGGACCAAACGGCATATTCCTGTTCCTATTGCTTATGGCCTTTGGATCTTAATGTACTACAGAGCATGATGAAGTCCTTCATACAATGCATTGTTTTAAAACTCTTGTGTTGGCACCAAACAAACAGTATGCTTATGTTTTCTGGTTAAATTCAATCTCACCTTCACCCAGTTTTCAGGGAATTGTGAGACATTTATATGAAGCAGAGTTCATTTGTTCCAAAACAAAAAGTAATTATAAAGCCATAGGGTAATAGCTCATTGAATGCAGTCATTGTACAAATGATTTTTGCTCCCTATACCATACAAAACAAAAAGGCACTGCATTGCCAATCCATTTTCTTGTGCAATATGACACATATAAGGGTGATGTTTAAAATCAGGAAGCAACTTAGTGAAGTAAACAGGAAATTGTATTTTTACAGTATGGTACATTATAAAGTGGACAAAGTTTGTCAAAAGGGCAAAGAGAAAGTTTGAAAAAATATTTATGCAGTTGACTTTAAGATTTGAAGTATCCTACCAGAATGTGGCTGAATCTACAATAGGTTTTAGATGGGAATTAGTGAATTATTTAGAAATTAAAATTAACTGGGGGGAGGTGTAGAAGAATGGGGCTAAGTGAACACTTTTAGAAAGCAAATGCTGTTTCAAATAATTATAACGCATATCTCCCATTCAGTAATATATTAATGATGTAGATATGCATTATTGGATATGCCACCTCATGTTGAACTACTATTACACATAACTGTTCTCAGTGAAAGGCTAGTAAATTTTTTAAAAAGTTACCCTTATCATTCCTGTTCCCTGCCATATTCATTACAAAGTTGAGAACACTTCACTTTCAAGTATCAATTAAATAGCTTTCAAACCTGTTTTTCTATTTCTCATTTTCAAGTGGCAATATGCCCATCAACGTTACAACCTTTAGTTTCCTTAGTAGCCTGCAACATAACAACTTTGGGGAATCTATCTGGAAACCCTCATCTCTTACAATTTTTTTCACTGACAAAGTCAGGAAGATATTAAGTAAAATCATACCCTTAATTGAGTGCAATTGCCACCAATTAATATATTGGTTTGCTGATGTATGTTACAACTTTTTGAATCAATTTTAGCCACTGGAACTTGTGCAGAGAATGAGTTCCGCTGCTCTTCTGGTCGCTGTATCCCATCACACTGGTATTGTGATGGTGGAATGGATTGTGCTGATGGGTCTGATGAACCATCTACTTGTCGTAAGTATGATACATATTAAATACTGCTAATGAACTGACTTTACATTACATTATACCTTACTAACTTTCACAAGCAATGCCCACAACGAATGGTTGGAACATTCGCTGTCTTTTGGATTGCAGCATGTGAAAATACACCCTATATATATGTGGAGACACATTTCAACAACTTTGTCCATCCTTAATGAATTGACTTAGAAAATGTTCAATAAAGTGCTTATATTTCATTTATTGTGACTCCAAAGACTATACATCTTACTGGTTAACGCATTGTCAGCTACCTTTTATTTCTAGATCGCACAGAGCGCACTTGTTCAGGCCAACAGTTCAAATGTGATGATGGCAGATGTATCCCCTCAACCTGGATCTGTGATGGTGACAATGATTGTGGGGACTTAAGTGATGAAGATCAAAGACATAACTGCGGTAGGTGTCACCAGAAGAATAATTGTAACCAACTACCATATGTCTCATTAACTCATGTTCCATGGAATCATAGAAATTTAGAGGATATAGAGAAGCAGTTCAGTCCATCAATTCTGTGTCAACTGAAGTAGCTATCTCAGCAAAAACCCTTTCCAGCTTTTGGTCATTTTGGAGGAAGGGTCTAGGCCTGAAACATCAGCCTTCCTGCTCCTCTGCTGCTGTTTGGCCTGCTGTGTTCATCCAGCTCTACACCTTCTTATCCCAGCTCTTGGTCTGTTGGTTAAGGCACTTCAAGTACAAATTCACATGCTTTTTAAAGGTTATGAAGGATTCTGCCTCTAATTTTCGAGCATTGAGTTCCAGATCCCTGCCACCATGTGTTTAAAGCCATTCCCTTGTTTCCCCTCTAAAACAGTTATCTCTAATCTCAAAAATATGGATCACTCAACCAAGATGAATAGAGTATTCCTATCCACTTGACCTAGTCTGTCCGTGATATCATACCTAGGAATGATCATATATACTTAGGTGATGGTGTCATCACTGAGATATTGTTGCTTTGTTTATTTGTCCCATGAAGACTGCCAGTTTTATTAATTCACAAGATTTGAGTGTTGTTGATTGGACCAGTATTTGCTCACCATTCCTAATTGCCTGAGGAAGGTGGTGGTGGTGGTGAGTTGACTTCTTGAATCATTGTCGTCCTTGTGGTGTTGGTACTCCTGTAGAGTTTTTAAGGGAGCAATTTCCAGGATATTGTCCAATAGAAATTGCAGTATAGGTCTCTGTCAGGATACTCTTTGGCTTGGAGAGGAATTTGCAGGCAGTGGTGTTTTCATGTGTCTGTTGCCCTTGCCCCTCTAGATGGTAGAGGTTGTGGGTTTGGAAGCAGTTCAGGGACCTTGGCGATTTTCTCAGTAAATCTTTTACATAGTACACATTTATAGACACTGTGTGAGAGTAGTGGAAGCAGTGAAAGTAAAATGCTTTGGGTGAGGTACCAATCAAGCATGCTGCTTAGTCTGGATGATGTCTCACTTTTTGAATGTTAATAGAACTATACTCTTTAAAGCAAGTGGAGATAATTCCATCACACGGCTGATTTGTGCCTTGTAGCTTCAAGGAGTTATAGAACATAGAATAATATAGCGCAGAACAGGCCCTTCAGCCCTCGAAGTTGCGCCAACCTGTGAACTAATCTAAGCCCCTCCCCCTACACTACCCCATCATTATCCATATGCTTATCCAAGGGCTGTTTAAATGCCCCTAATGTGGCTGAGTTCACTACATTGGCAGGCAAGGCGTTCCATGCCCTTACTACTCTCTGAGTAAAGAACCTGCCTCTGACATCTGTCTTAAATCTATCACCCCTCACTTTGAAGCTATGCCCCCTTGCACAAGCTGAAGCCATCATCCTCGGAAAAAGACTCTCACTGTCCACCCTATCTAATCCTCTGATCATCTTATATGTCTCTATTAAATCCCCTCTTAGCCTCCTTCTCTCCAATGAGAACAGACCCAAACCCCTCAGCGTTTTTCCATAGAGTCTGTGTTCCAGACCAGGCAACATCCTGGTAAATCTCCTCTGCACCTTTTCCAATGCTTCCACATCCTTCCTGTAATGGGACGACCAGAACTGTATGCAATATTCCAAATGAGGCCGCACTAGCGTTTTGTATAGTTGCAGCATGACATCACGGCTCCGGAACTCAATCCCTCTACCAATAAAACCTAACACACCGTAAGCCTTCTTAACAGCACCATCAACCTGGGTGGCAACTTTCAGGGATCTATGTACATGGACACCAAGATCCCTCTGCACATCCACACTACAAAAAATATTTCCATTGACTCGGTATCCTGCCTTCCTAATATTCCTCCCAAAGTGAATCACCTCACATTTATCTGTATTAAACTCCATTTGCCACCTTTTGGCCCAATTCTGCTGTTTATCCAAGTCTCCCTGCAACCTGCAACATTCTTCCACACTGTCCACCACTCCACCGAGTTTAGTGTCATCTACAAACTTACTAACCCATCCACCAATGCCTGCATCCAAGTCATTTATAAAAATGACAAACAGCAGTGGTCCCAAAACAGATCCTTGTGGCATACCACTAGTAACCGGACTCCAGGCTGAATATTTTCCATCAACCACCACTTGTTGCCTTCTTACAGAAAGCCAGTTTCTAATCCACTGCTAAATCTCCCTCAATCCCGTGCCTCTGTATTTTCTCCAATAGCCTACCATGTGGAACCTTATCAAAGGCTTTACTGAAGTCCATGTACACCACGTCAACTGCCCTACCCTCATCCACATGCTTGGTCACCTTCTCAAAAAACTCAATGAGGTTTGTGAGACATGACCTGCCCTTGACAAATCCATGCTGACTATCTCCAATCAAATTGTTGCTTGTTAGATGATTATAAATTCTATCTCTTATAATCCTTTCCAAAATTTTTCCTACAACAGACGTAAGGCTCACAGGTCTATAATTACCTGGGTCATCCCTACTGCCCTTCTTGAACAAGGGCACAACATTTGCAATCCTCCATTCCTCTGGTACTAAACCTGTAGACAATGACAACTCAAACATCAAGGTCAAAGGCTCCACCACCTCCTCCCTAGCTTCCCAGGCAATTCTCGGAAAAATCCCATCTGGCCCAGGGGATTTATCTACCTTCACACCTTCTAGAATTGATAACACCTCCTCCTTACTAACCTTAATCCTTTCAATTCTAGTAGCCCGTAACTCAGTCATCTCCTCTACAATATTCTCCTGTTCCTCAGTGAAAAGGTGAGTTCTTAGGTGAGTACTTGCAGCAGAATTATCTGACCTGCTCTTGAAACCACAGAATTTAAATGGCTAGCTCATTACTTCCAAGATGGTGATGGTGGAGTATTTATGGTAATGCTGCTGATCACCGGGGCAATGGTAGGATTCTTTCTTTGAGATGGTTATTGTCTGGCACTTGTATGGCATGAATGCTACCAGCCCAAGCCTGGGTCTTGCCCAGGTCCTTTTCTTTATGGGCTGAGACCGCTTCATGTATCTGAGGAGTTGCAAATTGTTACAAATTAGGTGATACCTATTCAAAATCAGTCCTACTTGGGCACAATCTTTCCATTACAACTGCACAAGGCACCAGATGGTGACAGAAGAATAATATAAAGCAACGTAACACATTAATTCTGAGCTTCCAGTTTTAATTACTCACAGCCTAGAAGTTAGATTATTTAATTTATTTTATATGTCTCAAACTGGCACGCAAGCACTAAGTATGGTCAGCAGCATGCATGGCTTCGATTTTTAACTTATGTAAGTTGTATAATTTAATACCTGTCTGGACATAAACGGTTGAAATTCAGCCCTTTCCAAAAGCAAATTGGTAGTTTTACAAGAGTTGCAGGTCCCTTTTCAAAATTCAGTTGAAACTTGTTTTCTGCTGTTGACTTTGAAGTGGATGTTGGAAACTGCCAACAAAAAGTTCAATTTCAACTTTGTTTTTTTGTCTTTATTGTGGAGTCAAGAGGAACAAGGGTCCTGCCCCAGCTTTGCATTAGTTCAACAGGTGCCTGCCAGTTGTCGTACAACTGTTCTCCTGATTACTTTTCCCCGTCCCCCCAGATGATTCAAAGAAGAGTAATCATTTGCTGCTCCCTGGGATTGGTGAATTAACTGATGTAGTTTGAGCTAAATGATCATGGTGCCTCCTGCCTCTGGAAGCATTTACTGAATATGCCACATT
Organism: Stegostoma tigrinum; assembly: GCF_030684315.1. Lineage (NCBI taxonomy): Eukaryota > Metazoa > Chordata > Chondrichthyes > Orectolobiformes > Stegostomatidae > Stegostoma > Stegostoma tigrinum. Next base: position 65,100,030 of record NC_081360.1, on the reverse strand, counting down.
GGGATCACACCTTAATGTAGACACTTCCCAATTTCTACAGGTCAGAGTTGGGTCTCTGAAACTTCTGTAGTTCAATGCTAGACTTCTTGATTAATTAACAGCTCAAGGAATAGCTCATTTACCTCAGTGTATTTTGTTCCAGCAAACCGCACCTGCACAACTACAGAATTTACATGTGTCAACAGCCATCCTCCACACAGAAGGTGTATCCCTCGGACATGGATTTGTGATGGAGATTCTGACTGTTCTGATGCTTTAGATGAACATCAGAATTGCACTAGGCGGTCCTGCATTGCAACAGAGTTCACTTGTGACAATGGCCTCTGTATTAGGAATTCATACAGGTTTGTTGCTGACAAAAACCTTGTGTTTTTTCTCTTTAATGGTGTTTAAGTTTTCAGTATTACTTCAAGATATAATGGATAGAACAAATTGTTGAAGCGTTATGAGAATGGTTCAAATTGATATTTAGCATTTGAAACAAACTTGATCCATTGTAGAAAGCTTATTCAGGGCAATAGCACTTTTACTTCCGTTATATTTGTCATTTCTTTATCAGCTTGCTTGTTTACCTGTTAGCAGATCAAAGGTGAGGCTTGCCATAAAATAAGTTTTAGATTCTCTTTGTGGTACTTCTGTAATATGAGCTTCTTAATCCCATTTCCTCCAAAGTGTTGATATGGTTGAAGAAACTTTGTACGCCAAAAGAAAGGATTAGGGTTGGGATTAATGGGATAAGATTAAGCCCTGCATTTCCTTTTTCATTTTTGAGATTTTCTTTTGCATTTATAATTCTTTAGTTTCATTGTGACACTTCTATTTCCCAAAAATACTGGGGATGCAAAGTATTTACTATTTTCAAAAAGCTGATTAGAAGTTGCTTCGCTGTGCTGACAAAGCACTAAAATCCCAACTGAGATTGATGGGCCTTTACATTCTAGGTTTGACTGCTGTTTGGTACTCTATAGACTTGTGCCAAATGTCAGCTAGATTTCACAAACATGCATACATGCCAAATATTTTGTGACTAAATTAAAACATTGAATTATCATAATTCCTTCCATTTACCACTTCTTGATTATAATTTGCCTTTGCGATGATTGGTCAATAGTTTTTTTTTAAGTGCAGCCTTTCAGTTTTAAATATCTTCCTGGATAAAAATATAGTAGTGTAACATCTGAGATAACAAGGTGTAGAGCTGGAAGAACACGGCAGGCCAAGCAGCATCAGAGGTGCAAGGAAACTGACGTTTCAGGCCTAGACCCTTCTTCAGAAATGGGGGAGCGGAAGGGGGTTCTGAAACAAAAAGGGAGAGAGGGTGAGGCGGATACAAGATGGATAGAGGAGAAGATAGGTGGAGAGGGGCAGACAGGTCAAAGAGGCGGGGATGGAGCCAGTAAAGGTGAGTGTAGGTGGGGAGTCACGGAGGAGACACATCAGCCCAGGGAGGATGGACAGGTCAGGGGACAGGATGAGGTTAGTAGGTAGGAGATGGGGGTGGGGCTTGATGCAGGAGGAGGGGATAGATAGGAGGAAGGACAGGTTATTGAGGCAGGAACAAGCTGGGCTGGTTTTGGCATGCAGTGGGGGGAAGAGGAGATTTTGAAGCTTGTGAAGTCCACATTGATACCATCAGGCTATAGGGCTTCCAAGCGGAATATCAGGTGCTGTTCCTGCAACCTTTGGGTGGCATCGTTGTGGCACTGCTGGAGGTCCAGGATGGACATGTTGTCTGTGGAATGGGAGGGGGAGTTGAAATGGTTTGCGACTGGGAGCTGCAGTTGTTTAGTGCGAACCGAGCGGAAGTGTTCTGCAAAGCGGTCACCAAGCCTCCGCTTGGTTTCCCTGATTGTAGGGGAAGCCACAACGGGAACAGCGGAGAAAACGACACCTGCCCCTTCGCCTCCCCCCTCACCCCCATCCCAGGCCCCAAAATAATGGTCATGTGCACATCTGCTAATGGGCTATACTGTATCCACTGTATCTGTTGTGCCCTCCTCTACATCGGGGAAACCAAGTGGCGGCTTGGGGACCGCTTTGCAGAACACCCACACTCTGTTCACACTAAACAACTACATCTCCCAGTTGTGAACCATTTCAACTCCCCCTCCCATTCCTCAGACAACATGTCCATTCTGGGCCTCCTGTAGTGCCACAGCGACGCCACCTGAAGGTTGCCGGAACAGCACCTCATATTCCGCTTGGGAACCCTGCAGCCCAACGGTATCAACGTGGATTCACAAGCTTCGAAATCTCCCCACCCCCTACCACATCCCAAAACCAGCCCAGCTTGTCCCTGTCTCCCTAACCTGTCCTTCCTCCAACCTATCCCCTCCTCTCACTTGAAGCCCCAACCCCATCTCCTATCAACTAACCTCATCCTGTCCCCTTGACCTGTTCATCCGCCCTGGACTGATGTAACTCCTCCGTAACTCCCCACCTACAGTCACCTTCACTGGCTCCATCCCCGCCTCTTTGACCTGTCCGTGTCCTCTCCACCTGCCGTCTCCTCTATCCATCTTCTTTCTGCCTCCCCTCCCTCCCTATTTATTTCAGAACCCCCTTCCTCTCCCCCATTTCTGAAGAAGGGTCTAGGCTTGAAACGTCAGTTTTCCTGCTCCTCTGATGGTTGGCCTGCTGTGTTCATCCAGATCTACACCTTGTTATCTCAGATTCTCTCACATCTGCAGTTCCTACTATCTCTAACATAACATCTGTACAGTTTTGGGAAAAGAATAGAATTATGATTTGGATTATGAGGCCATTTAAATAAAAGCTGCTCATAATGTTTCCCAGGCTTTCGAGTGTAGACTTACTCTTTTCCAATTTGTCAGTTTGCATTTAGTATTTACTGCAAGTGATCTGTAGCATCCAGGAATAGGGCTGAAGCCAGAGAGGCTGAATTTTCAAAGTCAGCAAAGGAGAAAGTAAAATACAGGTTATGTATTTGAAAAGTAAGAGTTTCAAACATACATATGCGTTTGTCTGGGTAAGTTAAACATCAAACCACAAACTTTGGGGAAAAAATACTTTTCAAAAACATAATAACGTTTTCATTTTTGAGAAAGTAAGTAAGTTTCATGAGCGTGGAATCCTATTTTATCAAGGTCAAAATTATTATTCTTCAATAATTATGACCTGGTAGACCATTTAAGAACTTCTGATTTATCAAGGCTCAACCATCTTAGAGTAAGAATAGTAGACAGTTTATTGTCATGATCCAATAGTGACTTGAGTGCTGAGCCACCCAGCAAAGACTGCAACAGTATATCCTGTAATTAAGCAGGGTATTTCTGACAGTAAATTCTGGATTTCTGCATTTAACTGCTAATGAATAGATGTTAGAAGTTATTGTCAGTTTTACTCAGTGTTGAACATGAGCTCTGAAAGCCTCATACTTATTTGTTTCATAATTTCTAGCCAATGTAGAAAGTTTAATTGTGCAGTTTTTAATGTGAACTTGCAGCACAGTGAATGGTAATATTTTTGCATAAGAGACAGTTACATGCTATTCATATCAATTTATGCTTTGGCAAATTCAGATTTTCAAATTGTTATGCCTCCTTCAAAGAAGCCTTCATGTATGTAAACAATAATAATTCAATTGATGCATTGTCAACATAACCTTTTAGCTTGAATGATCACAATTAGGTAAAATCAAGGCCTTTTAAAGACGATTGGTTACTATTGATAGAACATAGAACATAGAACAGTACAGCACAGAACAGGCCCTTCAGCCCACGAGGTTGTGCCGACCATTGATCCTCAAGTATGCACCCTCAAATTTCTGCTTCTAATTTGCAGGCACAACTTCAGCTTTGTCAGAAATAGCTAGTTTCATCAAGCTAGTAACACTCCTGGATTTCTCTGGAGATCTAATCATGCTCAGCTGCAACAAGCAAATGCTGGCTGTGGTAGGATTCTTTAACCCCAATCTCTGTCGTGCTGAGCCATTAGTGGCTCACAGGCTTCTTCCTAGACTCCCACAGCTCCCAGGACTTATCCCAGCACCGATAAGAGCATCACTCTTCATGCATGGAGCTCTTTCCTTTGCTCATCAGCCTGTGTAAATATCTTACGAACTTCAACTGATGCAAGCACTTGAACAGTTCTTTAGTAACACTTGAACCATTTTAAGTGATCTATTAAAACCTTGCAATAAGTCCCTCCCTTGTTACTTGGCAAAATCTTAAGTAACCAGTATTGAAACACCAAGTTTTCTGAATGTTACAATTCTGAAAGCTTTCTAGCCTAAACAGTACAACTTTATAAAATAACAAATTTCACACTGTACAGTACATTAGATGTTTTACAGAAGTAATTTCTCCAACCTTTATGATGTTAAATAAAACACCTGCAACTTTAAAAAAACACTGAATTCTGCAGAGCGATACGGGACTAAATTTGAGTATCAGCTGTGTTACCCCAGCCAGACAAAATGACAATATTCACTACTTTATAAACATCTTCACCGTCTCCTCCACAGTCAGTATTCCAGAAGAATTCAGATTCACTGATTCATATCCCAAGGACTGCTTATGATGCAAGGGCAAGACATTCAGCACTTCCCATTTTACCTTCTCCCTTCTTATCCCGTTCAGGGCAGCAAACACAGCTTCCAGGTGAAATAGAAATTACATGTGCTTCTTTCAATTCAGTTTTCTGCGCTCTCTGCTCACAACAGCCTCTTCTCGACATTGGGTAGACCAAATGCTCACTGGGTGACCAATTCATGGAACATTTCATGTTTGCAGGTGCCCATAATTTGAGCTCTCCACCCCTCTTGCTCTCAACTGTCCTCCCCTCCTGAAATGTTTCAGTGAAACTAAATACAAGTCTGAATAACAAAACCTCAACTTTTGACTTAACATCCGACTGAACAGTGGATTCAACAATTTCAGGTCATAACCACTACCAATTTTGGTCAGAATTCCGTTGTTGCCACTTATTCTCCCATTAGACCCATTGTTTGCGCTCTTTTACTTTATTAGCATCTTCTTCTTCCTCTATTCTGCCTTCCACTCTATTGGAGATCTTCCCTTACATTCTTTCCTACTCCCCATCATTGTGTCGTGTTTTCCAATTCTGATGCAAAGTTATCAATCTAAAACTTGACATAGTTTCTCCCTCTGCAGATACAGCCTGTTCTGGGTATTTCAAGTATCTTTTGGTTTTATTTTGATTTGAGATTTCCAGTATTGACAGTATTTTACTTCTAGATTTCCTACAGAGATACGAATTGATGATCAGTTATTTCTCTTGGACAATTATTAATGTCCTTTTTTGATTTTTTTTGGCTAATTTCTCAATTTTTTATATTTGCCTTCATACCTATACATGTACAGAGACTTCAGTAGTCTAGTAATCGGGTGTTTTTTAATTCTCTAAATGTCTAATGCAAATTATCTTCACTCACGTATAAGTTATACTCATTCACACATTGGATCCATATCTTTTCTCCTTTGGATATTTTGAATCAGATGAGTCTTGACTGTATAACTTCATAGCTGTCTAATGGCTTGTGTAGACATTTTTAATCAACCTATTCAGAGATGTTCTTACACACCTCTGGAACAGGTGGTACTTCAGCCCAGACTTCCTGGCTCGGAGATAGGGACACTTTCACTGCATCTCCATTGGTTTGTATGAGCAATACACCCAAATCAGAAACACAGAGATTCAGTGGTATTAAATTGATTGAGATTATAATCAATTTTATATGCAAGAAATAACCGTTAATCCAAACATGCTTGTTGCTTTCCAATAGCTGTTAAACCCATCTGTTAACATTCCCATCACATTCCACAATCCTTTCTCCCAGCAGACCATCTTTTCTGCCTATAGTGGTCCTCATTTCAGTGATAATGGGAACTGCAGCTGCTGGAGAATCCAAGATAACAAAGTGTGGAGCAGGATGAACACAGCAGGCCAAGCAGCATCTCAGGAGCACAAAAGCTGATGTTTTGGGCCTAGACCCTTCTTCAGAGAGGGGGATGGGGAGAGGGAACTGGAATAAATAGGGAGAGAGGGGGAGGCGGACCGAAGATGGAGAGAAAACAAGATAGGTAAAGAGGAGAGTATAGGTGGGGAGGGGATAGGTCAGTCCGGGGAAGATGGACAGGTCAAGGAGGCAGGATCAGGTGGTAGGTAGGAAATGGAGGTGCGGCTTGAGGTGGGAGGAAGGGATGGGTGAGAGGAAGAACAGGTTAGGGAAGCAGAGACAGGCTGGGCTGGTTTTGTGATGCAGTGGGGGGAGGGCATGAGCTGGGCTGGTTTTGTGATGCAGTGGGGGGAGGGGAAGAACTGGGCTGGTTTTGGGATACAGTAGGGGAAGGGGAGATTTTGAAACTTGTGAAGTCCATATTGATACCATTGGGCTGCAGGGTTCCCAAGCAGAATATGAGTTCCTGTTCCTGCAACCTTTGGATGGCATCGTTGTGGCACTGCAGGAGGCCCATGATGGACATGTCGACATGTCCATCATGGTCCTCCTGCAGTGCCACAACGATGCCACCCAAAGGTTACAGGAACAGCAACTCATATTCCGCTTGGGAACCCTGCAGCCCAATGGTATCAATGTGGACTTCACCAGCTTCAAAATCTCCCGTTTTCCCCCTCCAAAACCAGCCCAGTTCGTCTCCTCCCCCCACTGCATCACACAACCAGCCCAGCTCATCCCCTTCCCCCACTGCATCCCAAAACCAGCCCAGCCTGTCTCTGCTTCCCTAACCTGTTCTTCCTCTCACCCATCCCTTCCTCCCACCTCAAGCCACACCTCCATTTCCTACCTACCACCTCATCCCACTTCCTTGACCTGTCCATCTTTCCTGGACTGACCTAAGCCCTCCCTACCTCCCCACCTATACTCTCCTCTCTACCTATCTTGTTTTCTCTCCATCTTCGGTCTGCCTCCCCCTCTCTCCCTATTTATTCCAGAACCATCTCCCCATCCCCCGCTCAGATGAAGGGTCTAGGCCCGAAACGTCAGCTTTTGTGCTCCTGAGATGCTGCTTGGCCTGCTGTGTTCATCCGGCTCCACACTTTGTTATCGTGGTCCTCATTTCGTTGGTTTTCCTGGGTAGATAATTATTTTTAAGTTTGATTTAACGTATGTTTTCTGACTGTCCATCTCGCTTTCTAGCTTTTAAGATGTTCTCTGATATTTTGGATTGCTCACAATACCGAACAATTTTTGTTGGTCAAGTTTATCAATCCTGTGCATAATACTCAATTTTCTTCCAACATTCTGAAGACTCTGGAACTGTTCCTATGATTGAAGGATCGTTAATGTAACCCTACTTTTAAAAAAGTGTATAGGAAGAAATGGAGAATTTTAGACCGGTTAACCAGGCATTGGTAGTGCCAGACATTGAAAATGCTAGAATCCACTATGGAAGTTTAAATAGCAGAGCACTTGGAAAACTGTGACATGGTTGGATAGAGTCAATATAGATTACAAAAGAGAAATTGTGCTTGAACAATCTGCTGGAATATTTCAAGGATGTAACTAGTAAATTGATGGTGGTTGGGTTGGAGCAAGTGGACTTGGTTTATTTAGATTTTCAGACTCTTTTGATAAGGGCTTGCCTAAGAGATTAGTAGGTAAAATTAAAGCACATGAATTGGGGATAGCATACTGATGTGGTTAGAGAACTGGTTGGCAGACATGAAACAAGGAGTAGGAATAAAAGGGCCTTCTTCCAATCGGCAGGCAGTGAAAGGAGCCACATGAATTGGTGCGTAGACCCCAGCTGTTCTCAAAATGTTTAGAATGATTTAGATGAGGGAACTGCATGTAATATCTCCAGTTTGCAGATGACATTAAACTAGGTAGGAGGCTGAGCTGTGAGATGCTTCATTATAATTTGGACAAGTTGACTGGGGAGCCAATACACGGTAGATGAAGTAAAATGTGGATAAATGTGAAGTTATTAACTTTGATACCAAAAGCAGATTTATATTTGAATGGCAATAGATCGCGAAAGTCCACCAGTTGCTGAAAGTAAACATTTAGGTGCAGCAGGTGGTGAAGAAGGCAGATGGTATGTTGTCCTTCATAGTGTGCAGATTTGAGTACAGGAGCTGGGATGCCATGTTACAATTGTACAAGACCTTAGTGAGACCTCACCTGCTGTATTACATGCAGCTTGGTCTCTCTTACCTGAGGAAGCATGTTTTGGCTATGGAGGAAACACAGTGAAGATTTACCAGACTGACGCCTTGGATAGCAGGACCTAACGAAGGAAGAGAGACTAGGTCAGTTAAGACTATATTAACAAGAGTTTAGAAGAATGAGGGAGAATCTCAAGAAACTTCTAAAATTCTAACTAGACTAGACAGGATAAATGCGGGAAAAATATTTCTGATGACTGGGTTGTCCAGAACCAGGGGTCACAGTTTAAGGATGTTAAGCAGGCGCTGTAGGACTGAGATGAAGAAAAGCTTATTCACCCAAGGAGTTGTGAGCCTGTGGAAGTCTCTGTCACAGAAAGCAATCGAAGCCAAAATATTGAATATTTTCAATAATGGGCTAGATAAAGTTCTGAGGGCTAAAAGGATCAAAGCAAATGGGGAGAAAGTGGAACAGTGCTTTTAGTTGAATGATCAACCATGAGTCTATTGAAAGTGAAACAAGGTCAAATGGCTGAATGACCTACTCCTACTCCTATTTTCTATGTTTCAGTTAAACTGGTATAATAAAAACCGAAATAACTGCAGATCCTATAAATCCGGAGCAGAAACAAAAGTTGCTGGAAAAGCTCAGCAAGTCTCGAAGCGTCTGTGGAGGAAAAAATCAGAGTTAAGTTTCGGGTCCAATGAGTTCTGAGGAGGGTCACCGCACCCGAAACGTTAACTCTGATATGTTCTTCACAGATGCTGCCATACCTGCTGAGCTTTTCTAGCAACTTCTGAAATGAGTATAATGTTTTCTTAAATGTTGTTATTGAGGCATGTTCATGATTTTTCCATATTCAATATCTAACTTTGACCACAGATGTGACCGACGCAATGATTGTGGTGATGGTAGTGATGAACAAGGATGTAGATACCAACCTTGTGCCCAGCACCAGTTTACATGTCAGAATGGTCGCTGTGTTTCACAGTTATGGGTCTGTGATGGCGATAATGATTGTGGAGATAGATCTGATGAGACGGAACACCTGTGTGTCACCTCTGAGCCAACATGCCCTCCACATCATTTCAGATGTGACAATGGAGCCTGTATTGAAAGTGGCAAGGTGTGCAATGACATCGATGATTGTTCTGATAACAGTGATGAGAAAACATGTGGTATGTATTCAGTTTCAGAACTTTTGTTGAATTTGTGAACCTGCTGCTAATCAACATGAACGATGATTCTGGATTTGTCCAATGGGTAATAGGGCTGTAGAGTATCCAAAATTTAGTACTAAACAAAATTTTGGCACATTTTATCACTGTTGAAATAAAAAGAGTGACTCAGTTCAAAGTACAATTGATTTAATTATGCTTGAGTTGCATACTAGATTACTGTTAATGCAGGCTGGTTTCCATTGCTGTACAATGATGAAGTTGAAACGTCAGTAGAGCCTGAGATCAGTCCTTTCTGAGCAGAATCCCAGAGATTGAAGATGTTTCACACTCAGATGGCATGCTGCACTATAACTGTAAATTGAAATTTTTTTGTCTTTTAATCATTTTTCTTCTTGCCAATTGTTTCTGCACATCTCCTTGCTGGAGTATGATGCCCCAAATGGTGAGTGTATATTTTTTTTCACCATGTGGGAAGATTCTTTGTGCTTTCCTACCTGAGCGGCCAACACAAACACACCCCCTATTCTTACCCATTCTATATATTTCCGGCAGGAAATTGCTAGATACTGATTGTTTTAAAAAGCAATAAAATTGAAATGATTTTTCTTTCACTATTCCAGGACAGTCTCTTAACAAGAACTTCCTTGTCCCAACTCCACTCCAAGTTGAGATCAGTTAGTTCACTTTTGAATAGAAATTGAATCTGAAAGCTTCCAGGTCTTCACAGTTGAGCTGATATTTTTAAAATGTTTTGATATTTTTCCTTTTCACTGGAACCTGTGAGATGCATGACAGTTAGCTTTCTATGCCACATAAAATTTGATGCTCCTACTCTCTTCTGGGGTTGCTATTATGGGTAGATATATTCTTGGAGATTTTGTACCATAATTTCTGCCTGCAGCTGCTGTGTCAGTCCTACAGTGTATTCCCTTATTATGCACTTTATTTTTAAGTTTGTTCTGGCATTCCAGCTGCTCATATAAGTGATTTTGAGTTTGGAGTAAATTGTACTATTATATTTTAAATTATTTAAGTAACCTGGCACTTTGCAATTGAAAAAATATCATCTTTGAATTTACTTTATTTCTCTGCTTCATAAGAACAGTTTTCAAATAATTTAAATAATAATACTTTCAAAGGAAACGATTTTACCTTTTATTTTGTTAATAATTTTGCATTTTCTGGTTGTATTGTTACAGGTGTTGATGAGTGCAATGATTCTGCACTGAATCATTGCACACACGGGTGCACCAACACATTGACTAGTTTCTTCTGCTCTTGTAACCCTGGCTACCATCTCATGGATGATCAACAGACTTGTGAAGACATTGATGAATGCAATGTAACACCCGATGTTTGCAGTCAGATTTGCGAAAACACGGAGGGTTCCTACATCTGTAAATGTGCCCCAGGACATCTTCGAGAAACTGATGGAAGAAGTTGTCGCCAAAACAGCAATATTGCTCCTTATCTCCTCTTCAGTAATCGCTACTACATACGTAATCTGTCTGTGGATGGGGAAATTTATACTCTTGTTCAACAAGGTCTCATTAATGTGGTGGCCTTGGACTTTGACAGAGTTGAGCAGAGATTGTACTATATTGACTTGGGTCAAAGAATTATTGAACGGATTTTCCTGAATGGAACCCAAAAGGAAACTATAATTAACCACGATTTGCAAGGTGCGGAAGGCCTGGCTATTGACTGGGTTGCAAGGTAATATAACTATTCAGTTACAATGTTTGGGAGTGAATGCTTGTTATTATTTCCAACTAAACTGCACAACAAACTCAGCCATGTTAAGATAACAAAGTGTGGAGCTGGATGAACACAGCAGGCCAAGCAGCATCTCAGGAGCATAAAAGCTGACGTTTTGGGCCTAGACCCTTCATCAGAGCGGGGGATGGGGAGAGCCCAGCTCGTCCCCACCTCCCTAACCTGTTCTTCCTCTCACCTATCCCCTCCTCCCACCTCAAGCCGCACCTCCATTTCCCACCTACTAACCTCATCCCACCTCCTTGACCTGTCCGTCCTCCCCGGACTGACCTATCCCCTCCCCACCTATACTCTCCTCCACCTATCTTCTCCTCTATCCATCTTCGGTCTGCCTCCCCCTCTCTCCCTATTTATTTCAGAATCCTCTCCCCATCCCCCTCTCTGATGAAGGGTCTAGGCCCGAAACGTCAGCTTTTGTGCTCCTAAGATGCTGCTTGGCCTGCTGTGTTCATCCAGCTCCACACTTTGTTATCTTGGATTCTCCAGCATCTGTAGTTCCCATTATCTCAGCCATGTTAAAACTGGTTTTAATTTAATCCAGACTTCTCAGGATTGAAGCATTTTTCATTAGCCCAAAATTAAGATTAGTAAAGACATTTTGTCATGTCTTATAATGTTAAATGGATATAGTAGGTAGTATTCAGTTTGAGAGATAGTAGAAACTGCCGATGCTGAAGAATCTGAGATGACACGGTGTGAAGCTGGATGAACACAGCAGGCCAAGCGGCATCAGAGGAGCAGGAAAGCTTGACGTCTCCCGAAACATCAAGCTTTCCTGCTCCTCTGATGCTGCTTGGCCTGCTGTGTTTATCCAGCTTCACACCGTATTATCTCAGTATTTAGTTTGAAATTACATTGTCAGAAAAAAACTTGTTAAAATTAGGTAGTAGTAATAGATCCCATTGTCTGTGAAGCCAGAGCTGTTTGTTTCACATACTTGGCATTGCTTCAGCTTAATCTGAGATGGGATACTGAACATTTAAATACATAGACAAGGAATAAGAGTCAGTCATTTAGCCCATCAAGGCTTTTTTGCATTTGAATAAGATCATGGCTTAGCAGATATGATTTATTATTACTGCATGAGTGTGATCTTTGTAATATGTTCTGCAAGTACATAGAACAATTTAAGGAAGAAATGTTCAATAGAATTCAATCTATAGTAATGTAAACAAAACCAAACAGTTGAATGTGATGTTAGCGTAACATTATTCACAAACAACTCGAGTGTTGTCTCCTGGAGACTTCTAATCTCCTCTGAAGAGTAAATTGAAGCCACATGGTGGCTTATGTGAAACTTCTCCAGATTTTTGTGAATGTTCATAGTTAGAAATCCGGAGGTAACTTCAACAGGTTCTGTAGCTAATAAGTGAATCATGGTTGCAGGAAGCACAGATATTGCAGGTATGATACCATAATGCTTTTTTCCCTTCCCAGTATTCCTTTTGAGCCCACTTTGAGCTTATATAATGAAACTTTTTCTAAGTTTGCAAATGTGTCTCAGAAGTGACTTTAAATTCTCATAAGCATACCAGTTGCTTCCCAGTATTACCTACTGATATGCTAGCTTTAAATAAAACAGCTGAGAGGGCCCACCATGGCTATGCCAAATCTCTGAATGAATGGTCAATTAGTCTGACAGCCTTGTTTTTTCTCCAGAACTCTGAAAATCTTTACTTTTTAAATATTTATCCAAATTTAATGTATATGGGTTATTATTGGAAAACATTGAATATTGTCTTTTGTGCAAGTCAAATGAGTCTTTTTAATTTTGTTGCAGGAAGCTGTACTGGCTTGATCAATTTAAAAATTGCCTCAATGTTGCAGAACTTGATGGAAGGTTCCGCAAAATGCTGGCTGATCACTGTGTAGATACAGGCAATGTTTACTGCTTTGAGAACCCTCGAGCTATTGCTGTCTATCCAAAATATGGGTAAGAGGACCCAGAATTATTTTCACATGTTTTTAAAGAAGATTGCATCAAGGGCTAGAGTTTCTACGTTGGCACAATAAGTGATTCTGGTACAATTTTTGCCCACAATTACACCTGTTTTTGGGAAATGCTTTATCCTCAAGGGTTTCTGCTGAAATTCATTGACGTTTTGACAAGTACAAGTTTTTCTTCTGAACTACCCCAAGCAGGCAGTGTTTCAAAACGTAATTTCAAAAAAAGACTTCTAAAATGTTCCTTGATATGTTGGAGCACTACCTTTGAAAACTTTTCGTAATATAGCTAAAAGTGTGTGTGTGCGATCACAGTGCCAACCCAACATCTAAATTACTGAAACTTATACAGTAGAAAACTATACTAGTGAGATTGGAGCACAGTATGCAGTTAATTATTCATTCAAACTATGCCTAGAAGGATTTGACTGGGAAGCAGGGACCTGAAAAACGGTGAGGGAAGCTTTTAGAGTCAGATAGTGGAAACTGGCCGGTCACCCCAGAACCATAACCTTCTGCCAGTAGCAGGGAAGCAGAGGATGGCTCCTTCTGCTCAGAGGCCAGTGGTTCAAAATTATGACATGATCTGTTTAAGGACCAGGAATGTTTTTGTTGTTTAAAGCGGACAAAACTTGAGATTAACTGATGAATTGATGGTTCAAACCTATTGCTACTTGCATTTTATTGGCAGTGAGTGTGAGGAGACAGCCTGTTTAATTCTGGGGGCCATCCTTTGGATTTAATGCAGGAGGAGTCACAATTGGGCAATTTGTGGCCAGTCTTGGGGCCCTGAAAGCAACGGCCACCCCCATTCCAATTCTTCTTACTTCTCTCACCAACCACCATTGCTCTGGCTGGTGCAGCCTGACTGCCCCTGCCAATTCTCAACCAAATTTCACCTGTTCTAGGGGTGGTGTTGCATGTGAAAAGAAATACACACAATAACATAGAAGCTCCGAGCCCAAGAGAAGAAGATAATTTTAAAAATGTTATTTACAGAGTCATGGAATCCCAACTGTATGAAAGGACAGTTTGCTGCCCATCGGATCTGCACTTGCCTCCCAAAGAGCATCCCACCCAGACTGCACGTTATCCTCATAACCCTGCATTTATCATGGCCAATCTACCCATCCTGCACATCTTTGGACTGCAGCAGGAAGCCGGAGCACCTAGAGGAAACCTGCGCAGACACTGATGGATGTGCAACCTCCATACAGATAGTCACTCACGGCTGGAATTGAACTTAGGTCCCCTGTACTGTGAGACAGCAGTGCTAATCGCTGTGCCATCTTTAAGAAGTCACTACATCCTTGCTCGAGCTCCTGACATTTTGGAAACATGCCCACATACTTTATTGCTGTAACTTTCTTCACAACTATGTTTAGTTAACAAGTATGAAGCCAAAACAATAAATTGAGCAAATATATATTGTGCAAGGTGAACACAGCCAATTAAAATGATCTGAATCACATCTTGCTCATCATTCCTGTGTGAATTTGAAGCTTGTACTGACAGAGCTGCTCAAATTGAAACCACAACCTTAAACTATTGCAAGAAAAGAATTGCTGATCAGATCCTCTGAACTAGCAAACATGTGAAGCTTGATACGAAGCCAGATGTAGCCTAACCATTCCTGATAATCTTGATTACACTGGCTAACAAGAATTTTATCTACATCTGGCTTAAAAATATTCAGTGAGCCCGACTTCACAGCCTTCTGAGGTAGAGCATTCTAAAATTATATAATCCTTTGAAAGAAAGTTCTGCTCATCTCTGGCCTAAGAGGGCAGCTCATAAGTTTAAAATACAACCACTAGTTCTGGATTCATCCATGAGAGGGAACTTCATTTCTACTTATACCTTGTCAACATGATTCACAATCTTATTCATTGAAGAAGTCACTCCAGACCAGATATGTCACTCTGGTATCAGGCTGACAATACAACAATGCGGTCTCATCTTTGCTGCAGGGAACAGATCCAACTCCCTATGATATGCAAGAGCTTCTACTTAGAGCAAAAGCAAATGTACTTTAATAATTATATTGAGTCGATTGAAATTCTTGTCATTCTCCACACAGCAAATTGACAACATAAAATTTGAAGTGAATTTACATATTTATAACTTTCTGCAGATATATTTTCTGGACTGACTGGGGCTATCAAGCGTATATTGGACGCATAGGTATGGATGGTAAAAACAAATCTGCCATTGTTACCAAAAAATTGGAGTGGCCCAATGGATTGACCATTGACTACACAAATGATAAACTCTATTGGACTGATGCTCATCTGAATTATATCGAGTAGGTATTTCTAAAGTTTTTTGCCAAACTTTGACAACAAAGTGTTGGGATGATACAATAGGTACAATAGACCACATTTTATTATTAAAAGACTATGCCAGATATTCGTGGACAACATGAGGGATGACATGGACTACATTATGCTGGCCATTGCTCCAATGTTACCATTGATGACTTACCCCTTTTATTTTGCCTTTCTGATAAGGATCTATCACAATGAGAATAGCGATGCACAAATACTAAGTACGTAAAGTTTGGTAATTTATTTGAGCTGATTTTAAAATAACTGGCATATTCTTTACATTAATATATTAATTACAGCTCCTTATAAAAAGTAGTTGGTGATCTATGATTTTAACTTGCAGCTATCATGCTTCATTAATGTACGTGACTGGGGTGTCAAAAACTGCATGACACTTCCGACATTCCAGCACAGAGAATCTTTACCCAAAACTACTACTCCTTATCTTGTTAACAGTTGTACCCATCCTGTATTTGATTAGATGCAAACGTATAAAATAAATTGACACAGGTTTCCAGGAAAATTTAAGCCTCTATCAAAAGATTGATCATGGAATACATTTTATTACATTGCTTTTTATTAATAGTTGCACTTAAGCTTCCTTCTAGTCTGTGAAATGACTGCTGTCATTTTCTTCTCAAAGATTGCAGTAATCTAAGTCATATACTCTTCCATATTTGTAACTTTTTAATCTCTTAAACCAATTGTGATGACAAGTTTACTGTAAAACAAAAGTCTTAAAAATTATCATTGAAGTCCATTGCTTGGAAGTTTTTCATCAAATGTTAGTGTGACTTTCTGATGGAAACATAAATGGTTTGATTTTTATAGATTTTCTAACCTGGATGGAAACTACCGGCACATGGTATTTGATGGAACCCTAAGCCACCCTTTTGCCATTAGCCTATTTGAAGATACAATATATTGGACTGACTGGAACACAAAATCAGTGGAGAAAGCAAATAAATACACTGGGGAAGGCAGGGTATTGTTGGTGAACACCACCCATCGGCCCTTTGACATTCATGTATACCATCCATACCGACAGCCAATTGGTAAGTATGTAATCTTAAAACTGATGTAAATTGGAGCATTTTGTAGCTCATATATCCTTTGGGTTGCATTGCAAGCCACATTTTGAAATGATTGATATGTCCATTAGTTTCTGAACTAATTACTTATGGAACATTCAGCTATTAAAGATTTATCTTTTATTGGAAAGATTTATGTTGCCTTGTCTCATCATATTGTTCTCCAATATTTTATGTTTTGATTGTATGTGTTAGGGCTGCACATGTGCAGTAGGATAGTATCCTGAACCGAAATTATATGATGGATAGCAATGAAAATGTGAGTTGTACTGTCATTTCACTCCCCCACAGCCTATGAGGGGAAAAAAACAGTTGAATGAAATCATTTGGCTGACACTTGTTTTACTGTTCCTGACTTTTGCATTTCAGATGCTGTTAATTGATTGGTTGATTAGGTAACTGTCAATTTCAACAAAATCGAATATCAAGAAATCCTTATAAGTACAAACTGAAATGCTTTGCCACTGTAAAACTGCATTATTTCTTATATTCAGTAAAACGTTCTTACTGATAGCTGCCCCTATTTGGTCTTTAGTCAGAAGAATATTAGAAATAGATACAAGAGTAAGCCATTTGGCCCTTGAGCCTAGACCATGAGTTATTAAGAATCATGGCTGATGTATCTGATTTCTTTGATATTCAACAATCTATCAACCTCTGGAGATAATGGGAACTGCAGATGCTGGTGATTCCAAGATAATAAAATGTGAGGCTGGATGAACACAGCAGGCCAAGCAGCATCTCAGGAGCACAATCTCAGCCTCTCTGATGAAGGGTCTAGGCCCGAAACGTCAGCTTTTGTGCTCCTGAGATGCTGCTTGGCCTGCTGTGTTCATCCAGCCTCACATTTTATTATCTATCAACCTCTGGATGTGTTTTTTGTCCATTAACCATTATTAATCCATGCTACATGTGGTGTACATAGACTTCAGTAAAGCCTTTGATAAGGTTCCACATGGTAGGCTATTGGAGAAAATACAGAGGCACAGGATTGAGGGAGGTTTAGCAGTTTGGATTAGAAATTGCCTTTCTGTAAGAAGGCAACGAGTGGTGCTTGATGGAAAATATTGGAGTCCGGAGTCCGGATTACTTGTGGTGTGCCACAAGGATCTGTTTTGGGACCACTGCTGTTTGTCATTTTTATAAATGACTTGGACGCAGGCATAGGTGGATGGGTTAATAAGTTTGCAGATGACATGAAAGTCGGTGGAGTGGTGGACAGTGTGGAAGAATGTTGCAGGTTGCAGGGAGACTTGGATAAACTGCAGAATTGGGCTAAAAGGTGGCAATTGGAGTTCAATGCGAATAAATGTGAGGTGATTCACTTTGGGAGGAATAATAGGAAGGCAGAATACCGGGTCAATGGTGTGGATGTGCAGAGGGATCTTGGTGTCCATGTACATAGATCCCTGAAAGTTGCCACCCAGGTTGATAGTGCTGTTAAAAAGGCTTACGGTGTGTTAGGTTTTATTGGTAGAGGGATTGAGTTCTGGGGCCGTGATGTCATGCTGCAACTATACAAAACACTAGTGTGACCTCACTTGTAGTATTGCATACAGTTCTGGTCACCCCATTACAGGAAGGATGTGGAAGCATTGGAAAAGGTGCAGAGGAGATTTACCAGGATGTTGCCTGGTCTGGAGCGAGGGTCTTATGAAGAAAGGCTGAGGGACTTGGGTCTGTTCTCATTGGAGAGAAGGAGGCTAAGAGGGGATTTAATAGAGACATACAAGATGATCAGAGGATTAGATAGGGTGGACAGTGAGTCTTTTTCCTAGGATGATGATGTTGGCTTGTACAGGGGGCATAGCTGCAAATTGACGGGTGATAGACTTAAGACAGATGTCAGCGGCAGGTTCTTTACTCAGAGAGTGGTAAGAACGTGGAATGCCCTGCCTGCCAATGTAGTTAACTCAGCGACATTAGGGGCATTTAAACAGTCCTTGGATAAGCATATGGTTGATGATGGGATAGTGTAGGGGGATGGGCTTAGACTAGTTCACAGGTCGGTGCAACATCGAGGGCCAAAGGGCCAGTTCTGCGCTGTATTGTTCTATGTTCTATGTTCTATTATATTGCCCCAACCCAGATGAGGTACATGCTTTATGCCTATTCCCTTCTTTTTAATAAACAGTGAGGCAAAATGCCAATGCCCAGAAAGTAAAAGAAATTAAGGAATCACAGCAATAAAAAGAAAATAAATAAAATTGTATTTAGAGACATTCGTGTCCATCAGATGCCTCAGGTACTGAGATGCTTTTTGAATTGTAGTCAGCAGTTTGCTTCTTCTTTGCCTTACAATCCACAGAATTTGCCATTTCTTTTAGCCTATTATCTTAGCAACAGCAACAATGTGGTACTGCTCAACATTGTCAGTCTCATCAATCTTCCTGTCCAACAGGAAAAAATTATTTAGTAATTTCATCATTTTCAGCTTTATAGATGCTTGTACTGCTGATGATCATTGTCAAACTCCATCTTGTAATCTTTCTTCTGTTGATGTGTAGTGAAAGATGAGTATTGACTTTCAGAAGCATCGTCATCCAGTTCATAAGAGGAATTCGCACCAGTTGTGTTGTCTGTGTCACAGTCTTCATTCTCTGGCCTTAATCCTAGGTGACCTTCTTTGTGACAGTTTACTTTCGTCAGACTCTGCGAGAATTAATGCTGACTTATTTTTTTAAAAAAAGCTGAATTTCGATTGGTCTCAAGAGTTGAGTGAAAGCTATTCATGTTTACGCTTACTTTATTATACAGCCTTGTACCACACTTCCAATTATTGCTTATTATTTGCTTCCTTGCATGTGCATTGAAAGAAATTTCTTTATTAACAGTTACTTTTATACCTCCTTTTTCCAGCAAACAATCCATGTGATAAAGATAATGGTGGCTGCTCCCATCTGTGTCTGATAGCAGAAGGTGGTCAAGGTCACACGTGTGAATGTCCAGATAACTTCATTAAGCAGTCTGGCAGCATCACTCAGTGTATCCCCATGTGCACAAGTACACAGTATAGATGTCTTGACAATGAAAGGTACAATAATTAATGCTACATTGCTATTGTTTCTTCACATCTTCAACTCCAACTCCTATCTAGTGTTATTTACATTTCTGGTATTTTCTGAATTGCACCTGTTTCTTTTTTTGTTTAGTTGTAAGGGTACATACTGTTACACTTATTGTTTCAAGAAAGCAAACCTGAATGTTTCAACTATAATGGAATCCTTGGTTTCAAGACTTGACTTTTTTTTCAAACAAATCCTGGCACTTTCAGTTTCTAAGCAAACTAAGAAAAAAGAGATTGGAAATCAAAACTTCGAGTTGATTCTATTCAAAAGGGAACGGAGTCGTCAGAGATTTGTAGTGATGAGTCTTATGGTACAGTTCGGGAAAGCTGAAGAAGACAGTGGCTAAATTCAGAGGCATTGCTGAAGATAACTTTTGGTGGATCTACAGCACCCAAAATGTTCATAGAGTCCCTACAGTGTAGAAGCATGCCATCCAGCCCATTGAGTCCACACTGACCCTTCGAAGACCTGCTCCCCTACCCTAATCCTTTAACCCTGCATATCCCATGGCCAGTTCACCTAAGCTGCACATCTTTAGATGGGTGAGAGAACTGAAGGAGATCTGCACAGATACAGGGAGAATGTGAGAGCTCCAAATAGACAGTCGCCCAAGGGTAGATTTGGACCTTGGTCCTGGCACTGAAAGGCAGCAGTGCTAACCATTGAGCTTCCATGCTACCCAAAGTAGACAGAGTTGGGGAGGTTCTGGTAAAGGCCACTCACTTGGAACTCAGCTTGGATACTCACTGCTGTCATTTGAGGATTAAGTTAGCCCTTGAAAATGAGCATCTGAAATTCTTTGTGAAGAAAACAAGAGCTTTAGAAGATTGAACTCACATTGAGTTCAACAAACCATTTAGTTCAACAAGCCCATCCTGTTTCCTTTCTTCTATTTGTAGCATTTACTTCTTATCTTTCAGCCAGTAGCATACCTGCTCCAGGAACACCTTTTGTTCTTTTCCTTACCACATTCCCTTTGGCTCTGGAGGAATGAATTTTCTCTCATACAATCTCTCCTGTCTTTGATCCTATCAGAGTTTTTCCTTTTATCTTTGTTCCACCCACCCTTCACTGAAGAATAACTACATCTCTAGTTAGAATCATAGAATCCCTACAATGTGGAAGCAGGCCATTCAGCTCAGACTCCACACTAACCATCTGAAGAGCATCCCAGCCAGACTCCCCCACTACCCTATCCCTGTAACCCTGCATTTCCCGAGCCTGCACATCCCTTGACACTATGGGCAATCCACCTAAGCAGCACATCCTTGGACTTGTGTCATTTCTGTTGAAAGGACACAAACCTGAAAGGTTAGGCTGTATTTTCAATTAAGTACTGAGTTGGGGGGTTTTACTGATCTTTTAAAAATGGTGGCTGGGAATTGATTCTGGGATTCTTGATCCATATTCAAATTCCTGATTTAGGTTGATACAAAAAGAACTCCCAACCTGGCCAATTTCATATCCAAGAAAGGCATCACTGAAATTTTGTGGAGTCAGGCCAGCTTTTGAAGTAGTTATGATTCACTGCCACTCGGAAATGTTGTGAACCATAGTCTTGATGACAGAATCTTTCTGATAGATAATTTCAAAAGGTCTTCACCCTGCCAACCCGTTCCTTCTGCCAACTTGATACGGCCCTCATGAGTCCCAACCAAACTATGGCTGTTCACCCACATCCTCTTCCAGTGTCCCTGATATCCTCCATGCTAACCCATGGTGTGTCTATGCTCAATCACCTTGTTGACACACTGTACGGAGCCAGTGAACCCTATGGTAACAAAAAACAGTCAACTGATTAAGAGCACAGCTGTTTCAACGTATAATTTGTGTCTAGGCTTTCAGACAAGTGTCATTATTCTGTGAGAGCAGATATCTGTTATTCTGCTGAAAAACTGTACTCAAGGGTAAACATGGCTTGACTGAAAGTTCTTCTCTTGGATTTATTCCTTATTTGCTTAAATGTTTATTTACACAGGGTGAAATAGGTGTCCAGCACTGCATTTCCGCCTACTGATTCTTTGTCGGACATTTTTATGGGGCTTTAGCAAGTGTGACTGTTTTAAGAAAGTTATAAATCAATTTTTTAAAGCTTTTCTCATGTGAAATTCATACTGTCAGGTTCATTAGTTTGGCACAGTGTATATACTCCGAAACAGAATGAAAATGCCATTGCTTGGAATGGAGGGTATGGCGTGCCAAAGGGATTGGTTAGCAAGGTTTTTAAGTCTAACTACGGGTCAAACAATTAAAATCACTACTAGTTTATATATAGAATTACTCCTCTGATCTCTCAGTCCATTTTGCAGTATGACAGTCATACACTTCTGACTTGTTTATTTGGGTGTCCCAGCCTCCCTCTCATCCCGCATCCTTGACCTGACACAATCTGTCCATCTGCTCTCCCACCTATCCACCCCACCCATCTCACTGACTAATCCTAACCAACCCCTACCTGTGCTCACCTATAACCATTGCACCAACCTTCCCCAGCCCCACCACTCCTCCCTATTTATTTCCCAGCTCCCTTCCCCTCCCCATTTCTGAAGACAGGCCTTGACCCAAAGCATCAATTTTCCTGCTCCACTGATGCTGCCTGGCCTGCTGTTTTCCTCCAGCTCCACACTGTGTTGTCTCTGACTCCAGCATCTGCAGTTCTTGCCATCCCATAGAATATAAATTCCCTGGGACTGTTAATCTGGTTCTGAGGAAGGGTCACTGAACCCGAAATGTTAACTCTGTTTTTCCCTTCACAGATACTGCCAGACCTGCTGTGCTTTTCCAGCAACTTTGTTTTTGCTCCAATCAGGGAGCCCTGACTAACTGATAGAGAGGGGAATTTCAGCGTGATTGGCACTCTGATAGCCGAATTGGACTGAAGCAGTACTAAAGTCGAGGACTGTGCATGTATAACTAAAGGGTGACTCGGTGATGGGGCACCAGACACTGTGGAGTTATTTTAGTTAGCACTGCAGAATTTTCTGTTGACTTATTTTGTTTTTGTGCATAGCTGCAAATGCGCTGCAACAGAAGTTGGAACTTGTAAATTCTCTCTTCTTCCGTTTTTCATTCTTTGACATTCTTATTCAGCGAAGCTGTATTGCAAATATTGAGACTTTAGTAGTAGTTTTAATTACATTGCTTGTTTGAACATTTGGTGCACATATACAAAGACGAATTTCATTATCCTGCCTGTCATAGGTGCATTCCAATCTGGTGGAAATGTGACGGACAGAGAGATTGCCGGGATGGATCAGATGAACCTGCAACCTGCCCAATCCATTATTGTAGAATTGGACAGTTTCAGTGCAATGATGGAAACTGCACTACTCCCAGCTTCCTGTGTAATGGTTATCAGGATTGTACAGATGGATCTGATGAAGACATCATACTTTGTAGCAAGTATTTCTTATTGTTAATTCACCATAAAGGCACAAGTACGAGTATAGGTAGGGCTGTTGTCCCTTGGGCCTCCTCTGTCATTCTTTAAAATTTGTGCCTAATCTAATTACTCCACATTCCCATTTCTGATTACTCCACATTCCCAATTATCCCAATGATCTTTCATCTGCATGCTTATCAAAAATCTATCCACCTCTGCCTTAAAAATATTCAAAGACTTGCCTTCCACTGGCTTTGAACAACAGGGGTTCCAAAGGCTCAAGATCCTCTGTAAGAAAAACATCCTCCCCATTTCTAAATTAAATATGCCAACTTTTATTTTTAGATGGTGATCCCTAGTTTTACTTTCTCCTCCAAGAAGAAACACTTACCCTGCCAAGAACACTCTTCCACATTTAAGATCTTTTACAAAATACAAACCAAAAGAACTGCGGATGCTGTAAATCAGGAACAAAAACAGAAGTTGCTGGAAAAGCTCAGCAGGTCTGGCAGCATCTGTGAAGAAAACTCAGTTAGCTTTTCGGGTCCGGTAACCGTTCCTCAGGCCCTTCTGAGGAAGGGCCACCAGACCTAATATGTTTTTCTTTACAGATGCTGCCAGACCTGCTGAGCTTGTTTAGGATCTTTTACATTTCGGTTAAGTCGCCTTTTATTCTTCTAAACTCCAGCGGATACAAACATAACCTGTCCAGCCTTTCCACATAAAACAATCCACACATTCCAGCTATGAGTCTGGTAAACCTTCTCTGAACTGTTTCCAAAACAGTTACACCCTTCCTTAAACAAGGAGACCAAAACTACGCAGAGCACTATGTTGTGGCAGTTATACAGGATACCAGTCCTGTATCCTGTATAACTGAAGCACAATCTTCTACTTTTGTCATCAATTTTCTCACAACAAGTAATAACATGTTATTGATGAGACTTCCTAAGTAATTGCTGCACCTGAACATTATTTTTTTACAATTAATGCAGCAAGTCGCCCAGATCCCTTTGTATCTCCAAACTCTGCAATATCTCACAATTTCGATAATATGTGTCATTTTTAATCTCCCTGCAGTAATTGACAATTTCACATTTTGCCATATAATAGTCCAGTTGCCTGATCTTTTCCCAATCAGATAACCAATCTATATCCCAACAGTTTCGTTATGAACACATCACAACTTATTTTCCTACATAACACAGTAAGGGGCTGGAGATACACAGCAGGCCAGGCATCATCAGAGGAGCAGGAAAATTTTCTGAAGAAGGGTCCTGACTTGTCACGTCAGCTTTCCAGCTCCTCTGATGCTGCTTGGCCTGCTGTGTACCTCCAGCTCCACACTGTTATCTCCGACTCCAGCATCAACAGTTCTTACTATCTCTTATTTGCCTACATATCCTTGTGTCACCCGAAAATTTAGCAACTATTCAAGTCATCTATTTAAATTCCAAAAAGTTGAGACTCAAGCACTGATCCCTGTGGCACACCAATAGTTACATCTTGCCAATTAGAAAATGGCCCATTTACACCTACACACTGTTTACTGTTAACGAGCTAAACATCTCTCCATGCCAATATGCTACCCACCACATACTTTAATTTCTGCAATAATCTTTAATGTCATATCTTAACAAATGCCACACAGAAATCTGATGTCTCTGCTATTTCCTATTATTTTATATTGTTAGTTCCTGGACCCACTTTCTATGTGATCAATATTCACTTTACCACGATGCCTTTTTTAAAGAAATATTTAGAGAAAATCTTATCAGAGATAATGGGAACTGCAGATGCTGGAGAATCCAAGATAATAAAGTGTGAAGCTGGATGAACACAGCAGGCCCAGCAGCATCTCAGGAGCACAAAAGCTGACGTTTCGGGCCTAGACCCTTCTTCAGAGAGGGGGATGGGGAGAGGGTTCTGGAATAAATAGGGAGAGAGGGGGAGGCGGACTGAAGATGGAGAGAAAAGAAGATAGGTGAAGAGGAGAGTATAGGTGGAGAGGTAGGGAGGGCTTAGGTCAGTCCAGGGAAGATGGACAGGTCAAGGAGGTGGGATGAGGTTAGTAGGTAGGAAATGGAGGTGCGGCTTGAGGTGGTAGGAAGGGATGGGTGAGAGGAAGAACAGGTTAGGGAGGCAGAGACAGGCTGGGCTGGGTTTGGGATGCAGTGGGGGAAGGGGATGAGCTGGGCTGGTTGTGTGATGCAGTGGGGGGAGGGGACGAGCTGGGCTGGTTTTGGGATGCGGTGGGGGAAGGGGAGATTTTGAAGCTGGTGAAGTCCACATTGATACCATTGGGCTGCAGGGTTCCCAAGCGGAATATGAGTTGCTGTTCCTGCAACCAGCTTCAAAATCTCCCCTTCCCCCACCGCATCCCAAAACCAGCCCAGTTCGTCCCCTCCCCCCACTGCATCACACAACCAGCCCAGCCTGTCTCTGCCTCCCTAACCTGTTCTTCCTCTCACCCATCCCTTCCTCCCACCTCAAGCCGCACCTCCATTTCCCACCTACTAACCTCATCCCACCTCCTTGACCTGTCCGTCTTCCCTGGACTGACCTATCCCCTCCCTACCTCCCCACCTATACACTCCTCTCCATCTATATCTTCTTTTCTCTCCATCTTCGGTCCATCACACCCTCTCTCCCTATTTATTCCAGAACCCTCTCCCCATCCCCCTCTCTGATGAAGGGTCTAGGCCCGAAACGTCAGCTTTTGTGCTCCTGAGATGCTGCTTGGCCTGCTGTGTTCATCCAGCTTCACACTTTATTATTATAGAGAAAATCTTATGATCTGATTTTACAGGATATAATACCAAAATGTCAGTGTGATTTCTATGGGCTTTCTAGGTTTCTAGGAACTCTTGTAAGAGCTTAGCCACCTTCCAATTCTGACACTCACCTTCTGGTCCGAATCTAGACATGGAAGCAAGACTATGGAGTTAAAATCTTCAGAACTTAACATTTGGAGTGTTGGTGGGACCACCGGGTGTGGCCCCCATTTTCCAAATCCTGCTGTATGTAAAGTTTCCATAGTCACAGAAGACCATAGGGTTGCTCATTTATTCGAGAGAGATGATTAGTGAAGAGTTTAATCTGAGAGTCACCATGGCTTGGGCAAGGGGCAAGGTTGAGAAGGTGAGGCATTAATGCTGACCTCAGCTGGTATGAGAATTTAATCCGTATGATTAGTGTGACACTGTATTACAAACCAGCCGTTCAACCAACTGAGCTGGGTTATCCCTCTGGCATCAGAATGTTAATGAGTTGAAGAAAGACTGTATCAGTGAATCCACTCTGTAATTATTTCTTCCAGTCAATCACCAGTGTGAGAACTACCAGTGGCAGTGTGCCAATAAACGCTGTATTCCTGAAGCCTGGCAATGTGATGGGGAAAACGACTGCATAGATAGTTCTGATGAGGATCCTGCTCACTGTGCTTCCCGAACTTGTCATTCAGGCCAGTTTAAATGTAACAATGGCCACTGCATTCCACAATCCTGGAAATGTGATGTAGATAATGACTGTGGCGATTACTCTGATGAGCCCTTTGACGAATGCCGTGAGTACATCTGAAAGAAAATGTTCCTGAAATGATTAGGGATGTTTGCAGTTTATTGAAAGTTGTATAACTGCTAGCAATAGTGTTATATTGTAAAGATTACTAGGCTGGATTTTTCTCCCAAGGGTAGAGTACAGGTGCTGAATCCACCCCATGCAGGAGGAAAAGCCATTTATTGAGGTTTTCATGAAGGCAGACCTCTAATTGGCATGAAAACAGGCTCTCTGTTCAATTAACATGGCACACAAGTTTTCAAAGTTGGAAGGTGAATTAAAAGTTTTAGCGGAATTGCAGCCTGTGATGGGTGATCACTAATTGAGAGGGTACTACAATGTAGAGTTGCACTGTTACCAACCTTTCTTCAATCCCAAATTTACAAAACAGATGCAGCAGCTAGGTAGTCAATGTTGCAGGGCTGGTGCTGGTGATGGTGGTGGGTGGGCGATGGTGGGGTGTATTGGGGGGTGTTGGGGATGGTGTTGGGTAGGTGGGGATGGTGCTGCACCGATTATCAGGCAGGCGAGTTGGGCTATATGACCACTATCTCCTGTAGTTTGCCACTGGGTGCTGAGTGTCTGGTAGCTGTCTCCGGACAGTTGAACAGCTTTTCCCTGTCATTCTGGGAAACACAACGGTGTCAGCCACCTTTAATTTCAATTAACAAGGCCCTTCATCAGCCTAAACAACTAACTGCCTCATGGGCCAGGTAGCGTTTCTCACCTCAAGCCTACCTGTAGAATGACTGGCGATGGCAATTGTGTCAGAAATTGGCATGTGGGTGACACTCATTCCTTGGGAACAAATTCTGTCCTCACTGGGGCCCAAAAACACAGCCCAATATATCTGTCAACATGTGTACCTTCATTATATCAAAAACCTAAGATGTGTATCTGGCTTGGAAACATATTGCTGTTCCTTCACTGTCACCAGTTCAACAGCCTCCAAGTCTCTTTCTAACAGCATTGTGGATCTACGTGCACTAAATGCACTGCAATGGTTCAGAAAGACAGTTCACCGCCACTTTCTTAAAGGCAATTAGGGATGGACAATAAACGTCCACACCTACCACAGGAATAACAAAAATTTAGCCAGTGCTTCTTACCCAGTGAGTAGTTTATGTTGGCATTCATTACAGCAAAATAGAACATGGAATAATACAGCGCAGAACAGGCCCGTCAGCTCTCGATGTTGCGCTAACCTGTGAACTAATCTAAGCCCATCCCCCTACACTACTCCATCATTATCCATATGCTTATCCAAGGACTGTTTAAATGCCCCTAATGTGGCTGAGTTAACTACATTGGCAGGCAGGGCGTTCCACGCCCTTACCACTCTCTGAGTAAAGAACCTGCCTCTGACATCTGCCTTAAATCTATCACCCCTCAATTTGTAGCTATGCCCCCTCGTATAAGCTGACGTCATCGTCCTAGGAAAAAGACTCTCACTGTCCACCCTATCCAGTCCTCTTTTCATCTTGTATGTATGAACATATCAATTCAGCCTGCCATTTCTCTCCTGACTCTCTTAATAAGCAATTCGCCTACTGCCACTCCCAGTAATCCTGCACATGTTTCCTTTTCAGGCAATAATCTGTGTTTGCTAGAAAGAACCTACTTCCATTGCACTCTTTGGCAGGGCATTCCATAACATTTTATTATGTGTCTTGCTTTCTCTTCCTCAATAATGGACTCAAGATGTGAGAGTTTGTGTTCTAAAATAACCACATATGGCTGGTTTTAACAATGGGCAGGCTAGTGGCACTGCCCACTTGATGTGTATTTTACGGCTAGGTTTCATATACATTTGACTGTGATACATTGGAAAGTCAGCATCTCCTCAATAAACTTAATAAGCAGTTCTGTCTGGGACAGTGAAAGGAGTTAGAGTAGAAGGAGTGGTGATTGCAAGCAGATGGACTGATATGCTAGTTCCTCTTTGTCTCATCTTTTTTTTAAATAAAAACACTAAGTTAGCAAGCCTTGTGGAGATGTGAAACGCTCCCTTTGAGAACTGCTGGTTAGATTGCTTGAAGTCTGGGACCAGTTGGTATGGATATAGCGCAGATACCAGTCATTTGTAAGTTGAAATTAAGAACTTTTGTGTACATCAGGATAGGTGGAGCCCAAAACTGATCATAAAAGCGCTCCCAAAAGAAGAAATAGAGCAGCAAAATTTATAACCATAAGCAGTCACCAAGTCACAGCGTATGATCAGTGAACTACAATATTATATCTTTTCTCATATTAATACTTTCTTATTTCAGATGGGGTTAACTACTCCTGCGATAACCACACTGAGTTTGCCTGTCAAACAAATTATCGCTGTGTTCCAAAGTGGGCTGTATGCAATGGTAATGATGACTGCCGGGACAACAGTGATGAGCAAAATTGTGGTATGTCACGAAAAATGGGGTACATTTGCAAAGATCTCATTTAAATCCTTCAGTTATTTACTTTTGGAGTGCTGGTAAATAGAGTTAAAGATGATCACAAAAGAGAGATCTTTTCACTGCAGGAATCAGGGCTACAGTCTGACCTGCCATTTCAAGGAGGAGATTGGAGACAACTACAGAACCTGTTGCTTTCTGAGATGGTCTGTTTAAAAAGATAAATCCTGTATTGTTGCTGTGAGACTTTGTCCTCACCCCTCAGGCTCCATATTCATCCATGCCCAAGCCATGCCACATTTGCCCTTCCACCCAAGCTCCATGGCCCTTCATGCCCCCATGCCAGATTATAACCACCACTCACTCCCTATCCATGACCCAATTCCAAGCTATCTGTTCCAGCCACCTCCTCCGCCCCTACCCACATTCTTTCTTGCTTGTCAAAGCGAGGTTTGTTCACTCTGATTATAGAGCCGTCTGTTTCTTTACTTCCTCCTAAACACTGCTTAGATCCCATAGAGGGTGCCATCCAGGAATTTCCAATGAGAGACACAAAAGTCAGTGAACAGCTGACAGGTAGCTGAAGGGTGAGTACCTTTCTTTCTGCCGTAACAAAATCCAGGCCATGGTATGTGTAATTCTGATTTTCTCCTAAGGGATCTGGAAAAGGGTTTCTCCTTATAAAAATATGTGGTAAGAAAGTGTCACTCCACATTGGAATGTCACTTTACAGCAGCACATGAACATGTGAACAAGGAACAAGATTTAGGTCTCTTTGCCCTTCGAGACTGCACCGCCATTCAGTAAGATCATGGCTGATTGGATTTTAAATGCTACATTCCTGCATATCCTGATAATCATTCATCCTCATGATAATCAACAATCTATCAATCCTGGCCTTTTAAGTATTTAAAGATTCTACAGCCACTGTTTTTAAGAAAGGGATTTTTAAGCGTTCTCAACCCTCTGCGAGAAAAAATGTTTCTTTTTATCTCTGTCTTAATTCGTCATGTTTAAACTGTGACATCTAGTTCTCACCTCACCCATTAGAGAAAACAACCTGTTCAACATCCAGGCAGCAACATCAAAGGGTCCCCACCCGAAATGTCAAGTTTTCCTGCTCCTCTAATGCTGATTGGCCTGCTGTGTTCATCCAGCTTCACACCGTGTTATCTTAGGTTCTCCAGCATCGACAGCTCCTACTATCTCTTTTCAACATCCACCTGGTCAATACACCGTACAATCCTGTATGTTTCAATTCAGTCACTTCTGATCCTTCTAAACTCCCTAAGATCCAGGCCTAGCCTTTTGCCCATTCCAGGTATTAGTTTAGTAAACTTAAGTGGTAAGATAATGGGATGTAATTTGGGCTTTGAGTTCCTGACCCTCAGCTTGAGGTTTAGAGTCTCCCTGAGGTAGTAAAGAAAGAAAACAAGAGATGTCATTCTCAACAGAGATAATGGGAACTGCAGATGCTGGAGAATCCAAGATAACAAAGTGTGGAGCTGGATGAACACAGCAGGCCAAGCAGCATCTCAGGAGCACAAAAGCTGACATTTCGGGCCTAGACCCTTCATCAGAAAAGAAAACCTTTTCTAATGAAGGGTCTAGGGCCGAAATGTCTGCTTTTGTGCTCCTAAGATGCTGCTTGGCCTGCTGTGCTCATCCAAACCCACACTTTGTTATCTTCATTCTCAACAGAGTTTTGTTAAAGTGAAAGTAGAACATTGCCATTGTCCAGGAACAGAATGCCCATTCCCTTCAGAGAAAGTTAACTTATCTTCATACTCCCTACTTTTATTATCTGTATATTTCAAACCAGTTAATTTCCTCCCATTTAAGTATTCTTTTTAATACTTGAAACATTAGATTTTCATTTCAGAATATTAGATTTCCTGTGAAATACTTAGAGATTTAATGCGATTATTTTATGCTTTCATTGTGGTGATTTTAACTTACTTGTAGTTTTGAAACTGTTTGTATTGATATTAACAACTGCTATGCATGTTACAAGGTAACTTTCAAAGTGGAGTCTGTTCCAAATCTTGTTTCTCTCCCTGCCCTGAGATGGAATGTCAATATCAATGTATATAATTCTCATTTCTTTTCCTTCATCTGAAGCATAGCATAGAGGTTATGAGATTCGCTTTGTGTTTCTGAGAATGATTTTGTCTTAGAACATGGACACGTGATCACAAATTATTAATTTGGGCCTGTTTAGTCCTTACATTTTGCCCCTTAATGTTTCACTAGATTGTTTGCCTTTTGCCTACAGTGCAAAGAATTAACATTTTTCATACAACCATGACAAATAATTTTCTGTAATAAAGTACCAGTATAAATCTGTTACACCTTAGTTTTTCATTTGTAAGTATGTCAGGCCCTGGAGTTTGCAGTGATGTAAAGGAACCAATCAAATTTAACATGTTTGGAATACTCCTTTTCATCACAAGAGGGAGCTGTAACATCATATAAAATTGTGTAGGATTTAGTAGGATTCCTAATTTTTTGGATGAAATTAAAATCTGGTCATCAGTTGCTATGTTAACCAAAAAATGTTCTAATTTATTGCAGTCCCACAATTCCTGTAGGCAAAATTGCAGGCATGTTACAAGTTAGTTTTGGTACCAAGATTTAAGTTCTGCAAATAGTAGCAACAAATGCTGATAACCACCAGGCTTTTCTTGACATAAAGTAATTATATTTGACCATTGCAGCCTACATTGAAATTTTTATCTTTTATTCTATAGTGTAAATTGTAGTAATTAAATTTGGCATTCTTGCATTTGTTCTGTTGTGTGCAAGATGAAAAGCTTTTAGCTACATTTCTGTCTCTCTTTCATCAGTGTTCAAGTTCTGTTCTACCAACAACTGTTTGTACTATACTCTCCGGTTAATACAATGTGCAGGCATGCCTGATTTTGTGGCTGGGACCACAGGTTACAAGTTCAATGTACTTAACCCAGTGCAATAGACAGCATAAATCCATTTTGCACTGGATATTATTTGTGCTTGAAATTCCTCAATTTTTTTTGTATTGTTTTGTTTAAGAAAGGAAACAGGTAATTACAGGCCAGTGAGCTTG
This sequence comes from Stegostoma tigrinum, assembly GCF_030684315.1. NCBI lineage: Eukaryota > Metazoa > Chordata > Chondrichthyes > Orectolobiformes > Stegostomatidae > Stegostoma > Stegostoma tigrinum. Next base: position 65,068,112 of record NC_081360.1, on the reverse strand, counting down.
ACATCAGAGCTGTTGGAGAAAGATACCGAGAGACACAATTCATTCACATTTGGAAGGGAATGGACTTCTTAGTGACAGACAGCATTGGTTTGTGCAGGGAAGGTCATGTAGCACTAATTTAGGTAAGTTTTTCTTCAGGAGGTAACAAGAATAATTGATGATGGAAGGGCAGTGGATGTTATCCACATGGATTTGAGTAAGACATCTGATAGTTGCTTCAGGGAAGGCTAATACAGAAGGTCGAGTCTCATGGGATCTGGTGTAAGCTGGCTATATGGATACAAAACTGGCTTGGTCGTTAAAGACAGAGAGCAGCCGTGGAATGTTGCTTTTTGGAATGGAGACCAGTAACTGGTAGTGTTCTGTAGGGATCAGTGCTGTGACTTTTGTTGTTTGCAATATATATAAATGATCTGGTGGAAAATGTAGGTGGTCTGAATAATAAGTTTGCGGATGACACCAAATCTGGCAGATTTCCAAATAGTGAGGAGGATTGTCAAAGGATATAATGGGATATAGATAGCTTGCAGATTTGGACAGAGAAATGACAGGTGGAGATTAATCTGGACAAATGCGAGGTCAGTCATTTTGGAAGATCAAATTCCGACGTGAATTATACAATAAATGGCAGAACCCCTAGGAGTATTGACCTTCGGGGGATCTGGGCGTACAAGTCCACAGATGCCTGAAAGTGACAGCGCACATGAATAAAGTAGTCAAGAAGGCATACAGCATACTTGACGTCAACAATCAGGCAAGCAAATATAAAAGTTAGCAAGTTATACTACAGCTGTACAAAACTTTATTTAGGCTGCATTTGGAATATTTTGTGCAATTCTGGTCGCCACATTAGCGAAAAGATGTTAATACTTTGGAGATGGTGCAAAGAATGTTTACCAGGATGTTGCCTGATCTGGAGGGTTTTAGTTATGAGGAAATTTTGGGTAAACTTAGATTGTTTTCACTGGAAAGATGGAAACTGAGGGGCGACCTGATCGAGGTCTACATAATCATGAGAGGCATAGATGGGGTGGATAACCAGAGGCTTTTTCCCAAGGTAAAAAGTACAAGAGGGCACAGGTTCAAGGTGAGAGGGGGAATGTTTAGGGGAGAAGTGCAGGGAAAACTCTCCACACAGTGGGTCACGGGTGCTTGGAAAACATTGCCAGTGGAGATGGGGTACACAGGCATGTTGGCAATGTTCAAGGCTTATCTGGATAGACACATAATATGAGGCGAACAGAAGGATCAAAACTGTGTGAACAATAGTAGAGGGTCTAAAATATCAGGAATCAGTACAGGCTTGGTGCACCAAGGGGCTTTTTTCCATGCTGTATTGTATTGCGTAGTCTTGGATGCATTGCTCTGAATAAAGCCAGCACAACTTTGTGGCAATAAAAACAGATATGCTCATCAAGTTGCTTTCAATTTCATGCAAACTTCAAGCAATGTATGCCCGGATTGTTGATTTGTACACAAAGTGAAAACCCTATCACATTATTCGTGTTTTGTACAATTTTTAAAAATATGAACACATGTAATATGTGTGTGTATCTGTATATAACATCTTAAGGGTAATGTGAGGTTTTCTATATTTTCACAGAGGATCTTACTTGCAATCCGGTGGGCGATTTCCGATGTGACAGTCATTGGTGTATTCCACTTCGCTGGAAGTGTGATGGAGAAAATGACTGTGGCGATGATTCTGATGAGCGTGATTGCGGTATGTGATAACATCAAACAAATAGATTACATGGAATATAGAGGAGCAGGGCATTTGATCCAACCAACGACTTCCAGTTTTACCTGTCAACCAATGTAAATGTTCTGTTTGGTTTACCAAAATGATCATCATTTTATGGACACAGAGATAAAAATTGCTGGAGAAACCCAACAGGTCTGGCAGCATCTGTGGAGATAAAACAGAGTTAACATTTCCGGTCCAGTGGCCCTCCTTCAGAGCTTCCATAATTTTAAAGATCTTTATTTTTCTTTTCAGTAGGAATTTCATGTTTTACCAGTAGCCATGCTAAGAAAACTGGTATAATGTTCTCTGTATAGGATGTAAATTGATTTTATTCAATACTTCCATTACCTGTAACCTTCGGTTGGCCTGTTTGATTCCCAGTCTCAGATATTTTGACATAATCAGCAGCTTTGCTGTAAATACTTTGATTCTGTGGCATATGCTGTACCTGTGACCAATATAGCCAACTTTCCTGAGACAATTCCATGTCATGCTGGAGGAATGCAATAGGCCATGCAGCATCAGAGGAGCAGGAGAGTCGATGATGTTGTGATGAAAGGTCTCGACCCGAAACATTGACTCTCCTGCTCCTCTGATGCTGCCTAACCTGCTGTGTTTCTCTAGCTCCACATTGTATTGACTCTGGCTCCAGCATCTGCAGCTTTTGCTATCTCCAGCCAACTTTCCTGATGTAAGTTTGTGATTATAGCATAGCAACCAGCCATGTACCAATGTGCTAAGTTTCAATACTAAGTCCTCACGGAGCAATGGGAAGAACATGATTGATTTCCAGACCAGAATAGTGAAACTACATCAAGCAGGTGGGAATTTAGAGTTTCTCAAAATCGAGAAGTGTCAATAATTAGTGAATCATTTAATCTGCATAGAGTGCTTAGTAAATATTTTGATGCTACTGATAATTTGTTGTCTACATTAAAATTCATTTTATGCCTTAATGCTGTAAATTAAGCAAGGTCAGCTATCTCACTGGTCCCCCATTCCAAACTTGATGATAGCTTTGGATGGAAACAGAAGATGGAAAATGAAACAAAGAACTGTGGATGCTGAAAATCTGAAGCAAAAATCGAAGTTACTGGAGAAGCACAGCAGGTCTGGCAGCATCAGTGAAGAGAAAGCAGAGTTAACATTTCAAGTCCTGAAGTAGGGTTGCTAGACCCAAAACATTAAGTCTGCTTTCTCTCCACAGATGCCACCAGACCTGCTGAGTTTTTCCACCAATTTCTGTTTCTGTTTCAAGCAATGTAAAGCTCTGTTATAGAACATAGAACATAGAACATTACAGCACAGTACAGGCCCTTCGACCCTCGATGTTGTGCCAACCCGTCATACCGATTTCAAGCCCATCTAACCTACACTATACCTATCCACCCTATCTAACCCTCTGATTATTTTATATGTTTCAATTAAGTCACCTCTCAACCTTCTCTCTAATGAAAACAGCCTCAAGTCCCTCAGCCTTTCCTCGTAAGACCTTCCCTCCATACCAAGCAACATCCTAGTAAATCTCCTCTGCACCCTTTCCAAAGCTTCCACATCCTTCTTATAATGCGGTGACCAGAACTGTATGCAATACTCCAAGTGCGGCCGCACCAGAGTTTTGTACAGCTTCGCCATAACCTCTTGGTTCCGGAACTCGATCCCTCTATTAATAAAAGCTAAAACACTGTATGCCTTCTTAACAGCCCTGACAACCTGGGTGGCAACTTTCAAGGATCTGTGTACATGGACACCGAGATCTCTCCGCTCATCTACACTACTAAGAATCTTACCATTAGCCCTGTACTTTGCCTTCTGGTTACTCCTATCAAAGTGCATCACCTCACACTCGTCTGCATTAAACTCCATTTGCCACCTCTCAGCCCAGCTCTGCAGCTTATCTATGTCTCTCTGCAACCTACAGCATCCTTCATCACTACCTACAACTCCACTGACCTTAGTGTCATCTGCAAATTTACTAACCCATCCTTCTACGCCCTCGTCCAGGTCATTTATAAAAATGACAAACAGCAGTGGACCCAACACCGACCCTTGCGGTACACCACTAGTAACTGGTCGCCAGGATGAACATTTCCCATCAACTACTGCCCTCTGTCTTCTTTCAGCAAGCCAATTTCCGATCCAAACTGCTATATCTCCCACAATTTCCATTCCTCCGCATTTTGTAACACATAGCAGGAAATTCAATCTAAGTCAACAATGCCTCAAACTTCAAGAAAGACAACTTCAGAACATAATTCTCAACTCCCTGGCCTCATTCTCACAATTCTCTTCTCAAGGACAATTCCACTGCTTTTCATTGCTGTTGATAGCCTGCGATGGGGAGAAGATTGCTAACAGGCAAGGCACTTGGCCCCATCCATTCAGATACTTCATAGAAACAGCAGACAATTGTTGGCAGTAACAATCATCAGTGTGTGTCTGGAAACTTGGCGACAGATAAAAATACATAAACACAACTGCTTTCAACACCATCACCTGAAAGGAAAGTGGTTTTGGTAACTGAAATGCACCCCAAGCGGCCAGGAAGTTTTCAACTGCCTGGACACATTCTGAGGACAAAAATATTTCTGTTGTTTCCCGCCATGATTGAGTGATTATTGGGAACTGAATGCTTGCAAGGCAGCCATTTAGAGAAAGGGGATCGGGATTAGGCCATTCAGCCCGCCAGTCCTGCGCTGACACTGAATACGATCATGGCTGATCATCCACTTCAATACCCTTTTTCCACACCAGCCTCACATCCCTTTATGTCATTGGTATTTAGAAATCAGTTAATACAGATTACTACAAATGAACTCAAAGACTCAGCTTTCAAAGCCCTCTAATACATAGAATTCTAATGGTTCACAAACCTGAGCTAAAAACATTCTCCTAATCTCAGTCCGAAGTAGTTTCCCTTATTGTTAAAATTGTGCACCTCGAATCTAAACATCCCAGCCAGGGGAAACATCTCATCCCTGTCAAATCCCTTTCATGGGGGAGGGGAAGAGGGAGGGTGGGAATGGAAGGGTGAGGGGGTGATTAGGGTTGGAGAAGGGGATGTCGGGCTTCAGAGCCAGTCCGCAGCCCCGCCGCACCCTCCCAGGGGCTCCGGGTGGTGTTGGGCCGGGGCTCGGGGTCAGCGGGCGCTGATGGCACTCTCACCTCGGGGTGGAGCCCTGGGACACATCCCGGATCCGGCTCCAGCTCGGAATCGTCCCGGTGAAGATCCGCCATCTCCAACCGCCTCGCTGCATTCTCATGAGGATCTATTTGAATTTTCTAAATTCTACAGTAATATGTTATGATGGACCAATTAGAACATAGTGTAGATGACAGAAGACAGTTGGCAGAATTTTCAAGTTAATTTGTGACTTCATACTTCTGACTGATGCAGCTATACTTTATTTCAGACCCTCGTGAATGTACAGAAAGTGAATTCCGCTGTGACAATCTCCAGTGTATTCCTAGTCGTTGGGTGTGTGATCATGAAAATGACTGTGAGGATAACTCGGATGAACGAGACTGTGGTATGATCAGAGCAAGTGAATGTAGAAAAGTGAAACATGTGCTCTTGTATCATTGCAAGAATCAAAAGGTTATTTAAAAGAACAAGTGCATCTGAGATTGTTAATGTCACAGAGGAAAGCTCAGAGGTAAATTAACAATGAACAAATGCAGTGGAGGTAGTTAAATGATATTTCAATAATGAAAATGTGTGTAAACATATCAGGTGTAGGATTTTCAGAGGAGTTCAACACCAAAAATTGATCTGTGCCATTGCCATTCCTGAATTTGCAATAAATGGCCATTAAAAAGGTTATTATTTGCTATTATTTTCATTCACTGTTGCAAGTAAAGTGAAGGAACCTATCAGAACAGTGAGGAAGAAGGGTACCCTCTGGGAACACTGTTCCAAAGATTTTCTCTCATGATAGCTTCCATCACTGAATCATTTCTTGCACCAGTAATTCAGACTCAATTGGTGGGATATTGTTTGTGCCTAATGCCTTTCCCACCCCACCCCCATCAAAGTGAGAGGAAATACAGTAGGAACCTCATTCTAGTTGTAATCAGACTTGTAAGTAAGGTAAGTTGTAACTTTTTCAGACCTCACCACTGCTTGGTGAGTGCTTCTAGATTTTAAAAAAGGCTTTAATAAGATCCCATGTGATAGGTTGCTCAACTATATTGTGCCTCATGAAGTTAATGGCTAGTTGTTAACTGGATAAATGAATTAATTGAATTCTCAAGTCTTAATTAGTTTTAATACATTGAGGATTGATCTGCATGTTTGATGGGAGCTATGGGATGTTGTAGGTCTCGATGGAATAGAACAACGATTAAGAAAGTTTGTGATAGTAATTACAAGTGTTTTTAACATGAGAAACCATGACTTGGTTCAGGCAAGTAGAAGGGAATAGGAACTGAGCCATCGAACCCCACAACCAGACACTGATGCTGTCGTAACAACAAAATAATTAACTGAGATTGGAGATGCCAGTCACATGAACTATCAAGACCACCTCAGACATCTTTTCTAAAAGAAGCTTTCTTAAAAAAGATTGTACCTGATTGTTCCTCCCAGATATAAAGAGTGAGCCTCTGGTTGACCAATGAATTGGGATATTCATTAGTGCTTGTCATCCAGTGGTCTGGCTTGATATTGATGTTATGTATACCTATATGTTTATTTTATAGAGCTGCTAACATGCCTGCCCGGTTACTTTGAGTGTTCTAGTGGTCACTGCATCATTGAAAGGTTCAGGTGTGACGGGAATGCTGACTGTGCAGATTACTCTGATGAAAGTACCTGTCGTAAGTCTTCTTAAGTATCTAGCTTTTCACAGAAGAGTATATTACAAAAACAGCACTGAACAATGAAATAAAAGCAAATGAGCTGGAAATATAGAGCTGGTTTATCAACAATGGAAAGAGTTGAGAGTCTTGATCCAAATTTTTGTTAGTCAGTCTCTTACACTCCAACAAAAATAGAGACTAGAAGAGAACTTTTGGAAACCGAAGCTTTGATGAAGTTTAAGAAAAGGCAATAAATTAGTTCAATGGTTTTTTTTCACTATTTTAAATAAGGGAAAGACATGTTTATAACAACGTATTGTACGAAGACCATTAGATTGGAAAGAATATATAAAGACTAAGGAAGGATTAACTCTCTCTCACTAATACATTTGATTAAAATTCCCTTGTTTGCTGTTTCAATCCAAACATTATTCTTTTTAATATATTTTTATGACTGCTAAATATTGCACTTGCAGAAATAGTAACCCAAATGTTAATTAATTGTGAATTGAAACTGAAAGATAAAGTATGGAATGAAGATTCAGGAGAGTTGAGGATACAACAAATGTTTGCAATTGTTGAAGCCAACTTTCAGACTAGAGGGCTGATGAAAGTCCAGCAAGATGTGTTCGAGTTACTGTGGTTTTCTGTGAGATTACTTGAAACAGTGCAGGAAGGCAGAAATAGGAAGGTCAGTGTAAGTTACGTGAGGAAATTGGAGGCCTGTAACCTATTTCCCAATAATTCTATCCATCAACTTCATTCTGTTAAAAACCTCCCTCAAGTCACATCTTTGTTTTCACTTTTAAATAGAAAATAGCTCCAGCATGCATAGATCTGTTTTGATGTATAGAATTTCTCAGTTTTTGTGTCACATTGGTAAATCTGTGTATGGCCTTGTACAGTACTGATTCTGTCTTATTTATTATAAGAAATCAGAACAGTCCACAGTATGCTAAATGCAGTTTAACCAATGCTCTAGAAGTTTAAGATAACTTTTCTTCTTTTCCATTCTGCCCCTCTAGGCATAAATACCAAGTGCTTTGCTATCATTATGGCCTTATTAACCTTCAATGCTACTTTCACTAATTTATATATCTGAATCCAAGATTTCACTAGCCCAAGGAGTATGTAACTTCCTTATTATTCCTATCAAAAATGTACCTTTCACGTTAATATGTTGCATATTGATATTTATTTCCAATGTATGTTCTACAAATTTATTAATGTCATCCTGTAATTTTCAGCAGTTCTCCACTGTCATTAATATACCTCCCAATTTGGTGTTGTCAACAAATTTTAAATGGTGTTTCCTAGAATTGTGACGGAAATAAATTAGAGATCACACCTTGGCCAAGACTCTCAAAATCTTGGATTTCCTAAGGATTCAGCATATTTATTAAATGAGTTCCTGATATAGACAGGCCATTACAATTCCAGGTTTGCATTCTACTGCAGTTAGTTGGAAGAAAGTTAACTACTGACTGTGCAATCCAGTTATGTCTACTCGAAATGTTTGTGGACAATGATCATCTCCCCAATCAAATAGTTTGATCCATGCTAACACATCAAAAGGGGAGCAAGCCCAAGACTGCTTAATGCTTGTGACCAGCATCAATTACTTCCCAATCCCTTTGAAAAAGGGTAGAAAAATAAAGCAAAAATGAAATCAGGTATGTAAAGTATTATTAGTGACTAAAAATATAACCATTTTCTATTCCGCTGTCAGCAAGAAGCTACCTCTGTGATGAATGGCTTTCTTGGTATATGGTTTGTTAGATTCTTCTAATATGCGGGCGACCGGGCTGCAGCTGTCACACTTCGAGGTAAAGAGAACTTTTTATTCATGATAACACAGAGGGACTTCAGTATCTAACCTTTGTTAGCATTGACTCTCCGTGATATCACAGACAAAAAGTTCTCTTTCACTTGAACAAAACCAAAGTTGCTGGAAAAGCTCAGCAGGTCTGACAGCACCTGTGGAGGACAAAACAGAGTTAACCATTTGGGTCCGGTGACCCTTCCACAGAACTGATGGTGGCTGGGAAAACGCTAATTTATATGCAGAAAATAGGGAGGTGGGTAGGCTGGGGAGTAAATGGTAAGATAGGTAGAGCCTTGTTACCACATAGCCTGCCACTGCACAGCCCCTGTTTTTAGTCACTAACAGTCCCCATTAACAACTACTCACCCTCCCAGCCTGATCGTTAGCAACTCCTTTGTCTGTCCAACTGTCTTTCTCTCTCTTTGGGCTCTATCCCATTGTTTACTCCCTACCCCACCCACCGCCCTATTTTCTGCATAAAACCTGACGTTTTCCCAGCCACGATCCAGTTTTGAGGAAGGGTCATCGGACCCAAAAGTTTAACTTTTTTTTTTCCTTCACAGATGCTGCCAGACCTGCTGAGTTTTTCCAGCAACTTTGTTTTTGTTCCTGATTTACGGCATCCACAGTTCTTTTGGTTTTCTCTTTATCTCAAAGTCTGACAGCTGCAGTCTGGTTATTCACGTATTAGAAGAAATTCTCTAACATGGCTGTATGTTTCAAAAACATTTAATAGAAATGTATCTTCCTAAATGTTCATTTATGCCCTTAACCTTCACAGCAACTCGCTATCCCAATGGAACTTACTGCCCACCGTTCCTGTTTGAGTGCAGGAATCATGTCTGTGTGCAACAATACTGGAAGTGTGATGGGGACAACGATTGTGGAGATGGATCTGATGAAGAGCTCCACCATTGCTGTAAGCCATTTTAATGAGCTTTGTAAAACTTAAATAAACAAAATTATTTTTCATTGAAAATGATAACATCTTTTGGTAAATCATTTAAAAGCATAAAAACAAAAAATCATTTAACATTGAAAAGCACTGCAGCTCCTTTTGTTTTCCCTTGATATACCTAAATTATAAATAGTAGTAGGCAGTTGATAGCATTTCAATTAAATGGAACCAAAATCTCTGTCACTACCTGTGAGGCCCACTGAAATAAACTCGCCCAGAATCTAGTGGGCAATGAACTCACAGCAAAATCCTTAACTGAGAACAAATTACCAGTCCCACTCATAAGATTACATGTGAGGTAGTATGAGAATTTGAACGTTCCTCACCATTGTAGCATAGTGCATTTCTCGGACAGGCACTGTAGTAAACAGTTGGTCATCACTTAGCAAGCCAGAGGTTATCTTTGCAATTGAACGTAATTATGTATTGTGGAATTTTAGCAAAGGAAAGCAGAGTCCAAATACTGCATGTTACCTCACCAATGCTATTAGCTAAATGAGGTATTCCCTATAGATATTCAAATCCATGCCCTTGAACTGAAGAGCAAAGTTCTGGGTTTTGCCAGACTAACAATCAGGATGGGACAGGGTATCAGTGACAAGGATTTAATGAATTGAGGTTTGTCAGCAAAGATTTAAATTTACTTCTGCGTTAACTAACTTCCCAAGAAGGGTCTAGGCCCGAAACGTCAGCCTTCCTGCTCCTCTGATGCTGCTTGGCCTGCTATGTTCATCCAGCTCTACACCTTGGTTTCCATGTACTGCATTCTTCTTTGTGTTTGGCTGAGTGCTTCATGGAGTTACATTGTGAAAAAGAGTTATCCTCCACAAAAATGAGTAGCGAAAACCACTGATCTATATTCTCCAGCAGTTTATCTTCTCAACTTGATTAGAAAGCCAATGTTTTGCTACTTACCCTTTTATAGACATCAATTTTATGTAGAATCATAGAATCGTGCAAATTACAGCTCAGAAGGACACCATTCTCTCCTTCATGCCTGTGCTGGTCCTTTGAAAGACCACTGTCACATATTTGTTTTTTTTGTCAGCAACCTATAAGTATGGGGTCATAGAAGCATAAAATGTAGAATAATATGAAACTCACAGTATTAATAAATACGTGAGATTTCAGACATAGAAACATAGCCCTTCAAGCTTGCTCAATCAGTGTGATTATGTAACCTGTTTCTACTTTTCTCCTATATTCTTTGATCTCATTAGCCCCAAGTGCCATATCCAACTCTTTCTCGAAATCATACAATATTTTCACCTCGACGGCTTTCAATGGTAGTTAATTCCACAGGTTCACCAGACTCACTAAGGTTATCAAGTCTCAGGAATATGAGTACTTAGTCATTTTCCACAAATATCAAAGTTTTTAAACAATTGTTCTTTTCTAGTGGACATTCCATGTGACTCCCCTTTCCGTTTTCGCTGTGACAATAATCGCTGTGTGTACGTACATGAATTATGCAACAATGTAAATGATTGTGGAGATGGAAGTGATGAAAAAGAAGAAAACTGTAAGTTTGTATTCAGTTATTCACCTTTGTTTTGACTGATTAAAAAGCAATAGTTTTATCTATGCACGCACAGAACAATGGCATTTAATGGAAATTTTATTTCACAATTAGGTAAACCAGCTACACCTCATCCTTGCACAACTGGGGAATACAAATGTGGAGATGGAAACTGCATTCCTGTACGACATGTTTGTGATAATTATGCTCACTGTGCTGATCAGTCTGACGAGTTGGGGTGCAGTAAGTATGCAGATATATACTTGGATGCTCATAGATAGGGTGTAATGCGCAGCATAAAAAAGGAAGATGATGATGATGCTAGAATATACAGCAAATGCTTATATGATGCTAATGACCATAATGTTTAACTAAGCGGCACAGAATATTAACTAGTAGATGAAAAATACAACAATGAATGGCAGAGCTTTAGATATAAGTAGTAACTGAATCAATCAATTGACTTTATAATTAGGAAATGACAGTAGATGGCATTAATGCCCCAGGTTTTCTGTTGGCTAGATAGTCATTATTCGAGAATAGACTAGAGTCTACAGAATTTTCATCACAGCAGTCTCTGAAGGAATTGCCGCGGAATTGATTTTTTTTCTATTAGGCAGTTCCTCTACAGCTCAGACCTGCCAAGAAAGTCCATTTAAATCAGACCTTGACCTGACACCTCTTCAATCCCCCACCCGCTAACCCAATATTAACCCATCCGTACCCACCAAAGCATCCTTGCCACTGCCAGACACAGTTTCCCACACCCACCCTGACCTAGCTTAAACACTGCACCACTTACCTTTATCACCTTGCATTCTGGCACCCTACTGACTTGGCAGCCTACGCTTTCTCCTTAACATCCCATCCAAGGGCACCCAGCCCCTTCCTGAGAGTTACCCTGCTTACCTGGAAACCTATCACCCTACATATTTATCTCCCTCGATTTTAGCCTTGCCCCACACTAACATTGTCCTTGCCTTATGTATTCACATTTCACAGCGGCTCTCAATATGGTGGTGTGACCCTTTAGATTTTACAATGCATCAGCTAATTGTGGTGAAATGAGATGTGGTTTTCCTCTCACTTACAGCTCTGCTCTGTGAAAGAACTGTCGGAATGGAAGTACAGCTCCAATTTCTGAAGAAGCCCTTAACAGAATCTCTTCTCAGAAATTGAGACCTCCTTCCTTCCATAAAATAAAGAAGGATCAGAGTGATGATAAATCACAAGGGAATACCAATCTGAGAAATTCTAGCCCAGTATCCTACTGTGTCAGATAATTCTAATTAACAATTCAAGTTCAATTTGAAGTTTTGTAGTGATTCTGATTTCGAAATCTATTGAAACTGTCAGATATAAAGAGTAGCAATGATAAATTTGACATTAGACTTCAGAGTATACAGTGGTATAAATTTGGTACCAATGTGAAGGAAAATTTGTAATATGCATATGTAGAATACTGTATGACAGTGCAATATGTGGCACAGTATGAGTCAACCAGACATCCACAATTTCTAAAGCAAACAGGAAGCCCTACGTGTCTAAGATGCATTAACTGAAAATTTTTAAAAATGTTTATTTTTGGCTCTTAATTGACCCCATGAAAATGATTTCTGAACTGTATGCTTAAAACCATTAGGAAAAACAAAACAGAATCAGTGGTGATAATATGTGACTTGCAGGAATGCTGCTTCAAAAACAACTTTTAAATTCCTGGAATGTGGGAAACTTTTGATTTAAAGCACTTAGCTATTAAGACCAGTGGAGTTAATTCACAATGGCTTCAGCTTTGTATTTTTCTGAACACTTAGATGATCTTTACACAACAAGCTCTAAACCAGTTAAAATGGTGATTTTTATCGTGAGGTGATAAATTCATGTACAATATTCTCGGAGTATTTTCAATTCTTTTTCATCTACTTTTGTGTTGATTGGGAGTAATTTTGCCTATCAATTAACATCAGAGTATAACCTAAGAATGAGAAGTTATCTGATTTCCTGGTGCACTTGAGAAGCAAAATCCAACTAATTAATTGGACGCCACACACTTTTTCTTCACCCTGTGCAAAGCCAGATGAGTAACACACAATTGTGGTAGCCAGCCAATTTCTTAAAGTCTAGACCTATTGTAAACTTAAGTAGAATCTGATGAATATACTGAGTATGTATGTTTCTGCCTCTAAAATGGCTAAACGACAAAGATAAGAATGTGCATATTAGTACACAGTCACAAGACTTTCTATAGCTGTGCTCAGTGCTAAAATGCAACTCCACTATAGTTTCAGCCACGTTTTTTGTGGTATAACTGCAGCCTTGGTTACAATGACAGCTTATTATAGCACTACAGAACCTGGTAGACCTATTTGTACTTTAATTCCTCTTTCATGCAAGTAGGAAATAGCACAATGTTCTCAGTTAAGGGTGTTGGGTAGATTGAAACTCTCTCATTCAGCTCTGAGTATAGCAAGTGAGACACAGGGCAAAATTGCTAGGAATACTGAAAGATCCAGAACTTTAATAATAACACCAAATCTCCTTGCATGTTCTTTCTAGTAAAGTTAATACATCTTTTGTGACAGGTTGATGTTTTGGAGTAAGTTATAACGAGAGATATCTAAATTTTTCCGCTATTAAAATACCTTTCTCTTTACCTAGATCATGATACGAAACGATCTTGTTCTGAAAACCTCTGTGAGCACAATTGTACAGATCTGAACAATGGCGGTTTCATCTGTCATTGTAGGCCTGGGTATCAAGTAAAGGAAGATGATGCAAACGCTTGTGATGGTAAATCTCTAACCTGCATGTGATGTATTGGTAACTTTTTGAAGTCACCTAGAAAATGAGTGCTAGCTGGTTTTAAAAAAAAAAGAACCACCAGTAAAGTTGATCTTTGAAAGCAAAGAGAAAAAAAATGGTTCCTCCTTTGATGTTGTGAGATTATTTTGTGAAATATTGTTAATTGTAAAAAGTACACTGGCAGGGGCAATATCAGAAGGTTTCATTCTGAGTCTCTTTTTGAGCACATATCTGGAATCCTGACTTCTCTAACTGCAAGGAAACAGCAAAAACAACTTGAATTTATGTAAATGCAGAAAAACAGATTGGCTCAAAGAAGTGAAATTAGCTTGAAAATTGGCATTGAGTGAAACAGCGAGGTCTCTGTTGGGGTGGCTAAAAGCTTGGTTAGAGCAATTGATTTTTAGGAATGTCTCTTAGGAGTAGGGGAAGAGGCAGTTAGATGGAGAAGTTTAGGAAAGTACAGAACATTGGGACATGGTATTAAAAGGTATTGCCATCAGTGGTTGGGCAAAGTTGGGGGATGTACGTGGGACTGAAGTTAGAGGATACAGGAACCTTCAAAGGTTAGTCAGAAAAAGACTGCTGGTGCCATGTAAAGTTTTGGACACAAGGGTTAGGATGCTGAGTTTGAGATGGTGGAGGACTAGGGACAAATACATTACAGTGGTTACAAAAGGGTGAGATGTTATTTGGGACAACAATTAACTTTCATACTACAGATTGCTACAAAAACAGGTTTGAGGCTGGGAATACTGCAGCAAATTACTCACATCCTGACTCCACAAAATTTGTTGACCACGTACAAGACAAAAGTCAAAAGTGTGATGAAATACTGCCCACTTACCTGGATGAATACAGCTCCAACAACACTTAAAAAGCTTGATACTCTCCAGGTTAAAGCACATTTGATTGGCCCCCCCATCCACCAACTTAAACATTTGCTGTTTGCACCAATTGTGCATATAGACACAACGGTATGTATCAGTATGTAACTCACCAACATACCTTCAACAGCACTTTCCAAACCTGAAACTGCTAAAGCTGAGAAGAACAAGGGCAGAAGATGCATGGGAACACCATCACCCTGTTAAGAACCCCCTCAAGCCACATATTCTTCTGACTCCAGACTATTAGGCCATTTCTTGACTGTCAGAGGGTAAAGATCCTGCAACACCCTTTCTAACTATGTGGGTAACTGCTGCGCATGAGCTGCACTGGTTCAAATGTGCAGATCAACACTGCCTTCTCTGCTGATTGAACAAGAGGTGCCACATCCTTTGGAAGAATTAAAAAGATATCTGCATCAGAGTCTTTGTTGAAGTTTAATTAGTTGATATTAATGATGGAAAGGACACAAGGTTGGAAACTTAGTTTTGAATTAAATCAGTTAGATTGTATACAACTTAATTCAGCTTGAGGTGACAGGCAGTAGAACAAACTGATAGCAGGAAAATGCAGGCTGTAGTAGTGACCCTTTGCACTGCTGTTCAAACAGTTCCAGCTGCTAGGTAACCACATGATGATAAAAGCAGTAGGGTACTGCTGAAGCAGATTTGGCTGTCAGCAACATTCACGCGGAATCCAATCCCATAAGCTATTTTTTATGGGGCATACTGTTTGCCATCCCATCAACTAAACGGTGAACTAAGAACTAATCCAGAGAATAAAGTCAGCTGTCCTTTTAATCACTTTACCCTCCAAGAGGCTTGATTTGGCACAGGTCAGGTATTAGCCCCCATCTAAGTTTGAGGACCTGTCTCAGGGAGTTTTTGGCCAAACCAGTTAAAGCAACTCTGTTGACCAAATGGTGCCAAGTCTGAGTAGTGAGAATTGCTGGGATCATAGCCAGTCCCTGAGGAAGAGGAGGTTATAGATAGAAATTGGCAATAAGTCTAGGGTGTTTGTGGGAGCTGGTTGACGTGCCCCCAAAAAAGGTTGTGAGGGAAATTGGGGGCAGGGGCATGGATCTGAGGCCAAGGGCCATGACATCCAATGCGCATAGAAGACTAGCAAAGGATGGCCTCTCCTCCTCGTTTCCTCCATACCAGCTTGCCTGATGTAAGTTGCCACATTTGTTATAGCAGCAGGGACTAGATTACACACTTAAATGGCCATAATTTGCAACGGACTAGGCCAACAATCAGGTTCCTCCACTACCGATTGTAAAATAATGGATAGATTGGGGAGGCAGGTGGGAAAATGGAGAAAAGGCCAAGTGCTGGATTTTATAGATGACCCCACTCCCAATTTTAAACATATTGGCAAAGTAACTTTGAAATCCATACCCATCTCAGTGGCTGATATTATAGCAGCTTAAAGTGTAAAGCCTATAAACAAAAACTTAGGAATGAAATTTCAGTACGATCTACGAAAACATTATTAGCCAGTTAAAATCTTTAAGGTTGTAAGATTTTGGTATGGATCAAGTAGCAAATGTGCAACAAAGCAATGGATATCATTTTGCGTTATGGTATTGTTGTTTAATCTTACTTGTTAGCCTCACAATTTCCTAAATTTGTACAGTCTTTCGCTATGTTTGACTGTCACTTTCTCACAGACCTGGTAAACTGCTGTCCCATTAGAAAGGCATCTTGGTTGGCCAACCGAACCACATCATACAACGACAGAACTAACAAGAGTTTGGTGATTTGACCATTTCAGCCACCCAGACTGTTTTAAACAACATGATATGCTCACCAGTAATAGTTCGTAATATTCTTTCATTCACTTTCCATCTTTTTCCCATTTCTTCCCCATCTCCCGCTGGATCCCTGACTCCACTAAACTCTACCCACAACTACCTCTGGACTGTCAGGTTCAATTTTTGGAGAGGATAGCAAATGTGAAAGCAAAGCAATGCCCTGAAATACCTGAGCTGCCCCAGTTATGACCATTTGAACTTTCCCCATTTTCTTCGCATTATCTTTGGAAGATGCGCATTTTAACTTCCTCAGTCCTAAGTTCCATGTTTCTCTCCATAAATCTCTTCATCACTTTACCTCTCTCTTTTCATTAAGACACTCCTTAAAATCTATCATTTTGACCAAACCTTTGATTGCCCTTCCTAACAACTGTGTGAAATGTTGTTCATCTTTCCTGTGATGAACCCTAAGGATATATTGTTTGATTGAAAGGGAGATATACATTAACAAGCAGTTCCTGTGTACAGTCACATTTCAAAAATTGGCCACAATTTTAAATCTGCTACTCCTGATAAGGTACGGATGTGATGTTTGAATTGTTTTAGAGAATGAATGTTGTTTTTATTGGAAAAGAGAGACAAGTCAAACCAGATGTAAAATAATGCTTGGAATTGGAAGTGTAAGTTGTACACCTTATCACTTATTGTTTAATTTTGCAGGTTGCTTGAAATTGAATATCTGCATCACTTTCTTACTGCATTTTTCTCACTATTCAGATATCGATGAGTGTGAGATCTTTGGCACCTGTCCTCATATTTG
This sequence comes from Stegostoma tigrinum, assembly GCF_030684315.1. Classification (NCBI taxonomy): domain Eukaryota; kingdom Metazoa; phylum Chordata; class Chondrichthyes; order Orectolobiformes; family Stegostomatidae; genus Stegostoma; species Stegostoma tigrinum. Next base: position 65,050,997 of record NC_081360.1, on the reverse strand, counting down.
CAAAAATAGCAAAGGAAGCTATGAGTGTTTCTGTGCTGAGGGATTTCGATCTATTGTGGAGGAGCATGGCATTCAGTGCGTGGCAACTGGTAAGTACTTTTTTTATGCATTCCTTCTATGTACTCAGTCAGCGTAAGGTCAGATAAAGGACAATTGCAACATTCATCTGATACACCTCTCACAGACATGCACTGAATGTCATGAATTTGCTGCTTTTGTGATGTGGACACAAAGTCAGTGCACCAGGTACTTAAAACTATTAGAGTCACCTGACAGTGAAATGATGGTCCACTAATGCACGCCACTCAAGTCTTCTGCACCAAAAAGTAACTAATGTTACGTGTGGAATCTTATTCCTTCATGTTGTTCAGGGAATTTTTAAAACATTTAAATTTTAATACTTTTCTTTTTTCTATTATTTTTAATCTACTCTTAATTACCCTCCCTTTATGTTTCTTTCTATACCTAATTTGTCCCTGAATTCACTGCCTTTAATTCACCATCCAGCTCATTCATTCAGCTATTTCTCTCCCTATCCTTAATCTTATTGGTTAAAGATGTACTTTGGTAAGCAATATGTCAATATGCATGTTTGGATTCCTGAAGTTCCACACACTATAAGTTTGGCCTTATCAACAGCCTTGCAAAATGTCTTCAATCTATTTGTTCACCATACAAGTTTTGATGCTGATATGGGACATATCAAAGACATCCTGCAGGTTGATGGCTACTCTGATCAGATCAGTTTTTTCCAAGTACCACACTAACTCATGGAGGGGCTTACTACCATAATATAAGTTTTGAGAAGTGTCCATGTTATCTCAGATTGTAAGGTGTCTCAAATATTTGAGGAATAGTGAAACTATTTTGTCCTGCTTCTACATATTAGCAATGTGAATGGTGTTTACCACTAACTGGATGCTGATGTCAATCCAAAACTACTTTCAGTCAATTACATAAATGTGTACTATGATGCATGAATTCCAATGCCTGTGTGATGCTGGATACATTGGCCATGTGTCTCAAACAATGGCAGATTGTATCAAATAACATATCTGTTTGAGTGTTTGCAACAGGTAAGGTACTGACTGCACATTATATGCCTATTCTTGCAAACTCAAACTGCAGTGGCAAATATTAGAAGTGATTCCAAAATTAGAAATGATTGCTAAATAATCCTGACTCTATGAAGATTTACATTGAGAATTAAATTTGTATTGTTAGTTTGCTAGCATATACAGTAAGTATGGTTCACTTTTGCATATTGCAAACTTGCGTATATTAACACACAAGGGTCTGTTCTTTGTGGACAGAAGGAACCAGAATGCACACTGCACCTGTTTCAACTCCGCAAAATAGGTGACTATCATTCTCTGGTTCATTTTGCATAGTAGTGCCAAAGTCAAATTGCCTAGTTTAAAATTAAATGAAAGCATGGTGCTTAACTGTCAGTCATCATCTAACTAGTGCATTCACTGTGGTAGCTCCTCTACCAATCAGAATCCACTTGCCAACCAATTAACACTCTCCTTTTTACAGCATACATGTTGTTTTTCGTTTACATTGACACTTCTTGCAAAGTCTCCTGATGAGTGCATGGTGAAATGCATCAATGAAATGTGTTCTTTTTCAGCATACTCAAGTTCTGTATGATTAAATATTGATGAGGTGGCAGGAAGGATTGGAGGAGTTTGTGGAACAACTGAGAGTTAAGAAGTTTGGGCGGCACGGTGGCTCAGTGGTTAGCACTGCAGCCTCACTGCGCCAGGAACCCGGGTTCGATTCCAGCCTTGGGTAACTGTCTGTGCAGAGTTTGCACATTTTCCCCGTGTCTGTGTGGTTTCCTCCGGGTGCTCCAGTTTCCTCCCACAGTCCAAAGATGTGCAGGCTAGGTGGATCGGCCATGCTAAATTGCCCGTAGTGTTCAGGAGTGTGTGGTTTATAGGGGGATGGGTCTGGGTGGGATGCTCCAAGGGGCAGTGTGAATTTTTTGGGCCAAAGGGCCTATTTCCACACTGTAGGAAATCTAATCTAATTTTGTATAAATCGAACAAAAATAAAATGTGCTTAAAATTATATTGAAATCTACAATTATGTCTCTCGATCAAACCCTTTGAATTTGTGTTCGGCATTGCAGACTTCTTTCCAAAGCAGGCAAGAGCTTCATTTTAGTGAAAAAAATTTTGAGAACAGCAGTGATTCCACTTTCTGTCCACCAGATAGGTTGAACTCCACACAAGAAACCTGTGGCACAGGATTGGACTTAGCAGCACTTATTGTTTGGGCATTTGAAGTCTAAAATAGTGTCTGATGCATACCCATACACATCTGCAGTGAATCATGTTGGACTCCATTTTGTTGGTGCTATTTTATTTCTTCATTCTTGTATTGAAATAGGCAGGGCCAACATCCCTTGTCCACCCCCTAACGCTTTGAACTGAATGTCTTTTGGAGGCAATTTCAGAGAGAAGCTCAGCGGGAACCACATTGCTGTGGGTCTAGAGTCATATGAAGACCAGATCTAGACTGAAAATTTGCTTCTCTAAAGGGCATTAATGAAATGAATGGGATATTATGAGAATCAACAGTGTCATTTTAGAATTTAATTCAAGTTTCACCAACAGTCATGGTGATATTTTGAAGCAATGTCCCTAGAGCTTTAGCCTAGGGTTCTGGATTATTAAATCAAGAACGGTACCGCTGTCGCCACCACTTTTGTACAGCTAATGCTTGCTGAAAATAATACAGATTGTGATGTCAACCAGCTTGCAACACTGAAATTGCTCCCTGAGTCTCGTCATGCTCCCAATGTCCCCTCTTGCACCCCACGTCCCCTTTTGCAAGCACGTCACCATTACCAATCTTTATCCCCTCGTGCTTCCCTCATGTTCCCCTCATGATCCCTCATATCCTATAATGTTCCATTACGTGCCCTCAAACTCCTGATATTTCCTCATGTTCCTAATGCTTCCATATGCCGACCATATACCCTCCATAGACATTCACCCAGTATCCATTATGGGCCATCCTGAAGATACCTTTGAAATGAGCAAAAGAAGAAATGTAACTGTCCATAGCGTTATAGAGATGTACAGCACAGAAAAAGACCCCTCGTTTCAACTTGTCCATGCCAACCCAATATGCTAAATAAACCTAGTCTCATTTGCCAGCATTTGGCCCATATCCCTCTAAACCTTTCCTATTCACATACCCATCCAGATGCCTATTCCATGCTGGAACTGTATCAGCCTCCACCCTCTGCATGAAAAAGTCGCCCTTGGATCCCTTTCCCTTCTCACTTTAAACCAGTGCCGTCTGGTTTTGGACTCCCCACCCTGGGGAAAAGGTCTTGTCTGTCCACCCTATCCATGCCCCTCATGATTTTATAAACCTCTGTAAGGTCACCCCTCAGCCTCAAACACTCAAGGGAAAATAGCCACAGCCTATTCAACCTCTCACTATATTGCTGACACCCTCCAACTCTGGCAATATCCTTGTTAGCCTTTTCTGAACCCTTTCAAGTTTCACAACAGCCTTCCTATAACAGGGAGACCAGAATTGCACACAATATTCCAAAAGTTGCCTAATCAATGTCCTGTACAGCTGCAACATGATCTCCCAACTCCTGTCCTCAATGCACTGACCATTAAAGGCAAACACGCCAAACGCTTTCTTCACAATCCTATCTACCCGCGACTACACTTCCAAGGAACTATGAATCTGCACTCCAGTATCTCTTTGTTCAGCAGCACTCCCTAGGACCTTACCATTAAGTGTGTAAGTGCAGCTCTGATCTGCCTTTCCAAAATGCAGCCCCTTACATTTATGTAAAGCCACTTCAATCTCCTGTAAAAAAACAGATAATCATTTAATAATCTCTTAAACTGTCAATCAAAATGTGAAAAGATTACCCCTTCTAAGATAAATAGTTCTGAAGCTTTTGAACTTTGGACAAACATTCATACTGAGTTTAGCAGTCAAAACAAGGCCTGGGAAATCTAAATACTGGAGTCTGTTTGAAGCTGGAAATAACCATTCTTGTTTTACTCTACGCCAGATGTCCTGTCAGTCAAACTAGTTCAGGAATTGGCTGTTTATTTTGTGCTATATGAAAGCTGCTGAAGGTTTTGTTTTCAATTTAAATTGGAACACTGGACATTTATATCAATTCGGAGCATTTTACCAGCGAACATGAACAGTGTCCTTTTTTTTTCAATTTTGAATGAGTAAGTGTATTTTCTCAAACGAGAAATGTATCCTATTGCACCTCAACACTTGACCATTAAATTGCAAAAAATGTTTTGTATATCTTTTCTGAATGCAACCCTATGATGATCACAGCTGTTAATTACAATATTACTAATACTGAATTTTGCCTAAAAGCATTTAACATATATTGGCTAGAATGTCCCTGATTCCTCAGCAGAATTCCTGGTGCTCATGAACTTTACATCTGGGCAGTTTTAGTTTGGGGCTTCCAAAACCCATTAACAGCCCAGGAAACAAGTGGGGTGGGGTAGGAGTGGGGGTGGGAATGGGAAATTCAAATTCCCTATAGAAATATCAGTGACAACCTCATCCTCCAAAGAGTTGCTTGAAGGGTCTCGATCAAGGCCCTGTTGACTCTCAAAAAGAACATAGCATGGATTTACGAAGGAAAAGAAAATTTATTTTAACTATAAAAATGTTCAACATTTCAGATTTTCTACTTCTATTTCACCTTGTATCAGGAAATGAAAATCCAATCCTGGTGTTGACTTAAAGCATAAATTTCAAAGATTGCTGCTTTTGTCTTTTTTGTTTTATTTTGATTTGTTTTAATTTGCTGGCATTTAGATTTGCGCTAATTGCAATTAATGAGCTCCTGCTCCTCAGCTCCCTTCACTGGTATCAGTCTGATTGAATGCCTTCTGTGGAAGAGAAAAATATGTGAAAGGATGCCTTGAGAAGGCACTTCTTGTCTTAACAATGGAACATTGCCTACACCCATATCAAATGATAAAATGCTGATGAAAGGCTTACAGTGATGAATACGTGACAGAAGTATTAATCATTTATTCTTTTGAATTTCAGGGAATCCTCCTATCTTGCTTTTGCCAGATAGCGTACGCATTCGGCGATATGGCATGTTATCTGAAAAATACACAGATTATATTCAGAATGAAGAGGACATCAAAGCTCTTGATTATATCTGGGATACGGAAGATCCAGATCTCAGTATGTAAATGATATGAAAATTAGGTTTAAGTGTGCTAGAGAATTCAGTTAACTGTGGTTATGTTCTGCACAGATTACATACATGCATAAAGTCTCTTGATTACTGATAGTTTCTCTCTGGGAATCCTCTTGCCTGTACATATTAGATTATTAATTATATCCAGACTTAATTTTAGAAGAGGGGAATGACCAGTTTTGCCCTCTTCTCTATTACAATGTTCTCTACATTGCATTCTCTAGCTGGAAGGTTAAGCTGATGGTTGACTCTATTGATTTTCTCCATAGTCACTATTGGGACAACATGTAGAGGTAGCACTACAATCAGTCTTCTTCTGCATCTCCCCCCTGATGCAGTGCAGAGCTGTATAAACAGATTCGATTACAGCCAACATCCCGATTTTTTTTTGATGTAAAACAGCCTGTTCTTTTAAATATGCAAGCATTGAAATAGAACAAAGAACATTACAGCACAGTCCAGGCCCTTCGGCCCACAATGTTGTGCCGACGTATTATCCTACTAAGATTAATCTACCCTGCATACCCTACATTTTACTCTCCTCCATGTGCCTATCCAGGAGTCCCTTAAAAGTCTCTAAAGTATCTGACTCCATAACCACTGCCAGCAATGCATTCCACACGCCCACCACTCTGTGTGAAGAACCTACCTTGACACCTCCCCCTATACCTTTTTTCAATCACCTTAAAATTATGCCACCTCATAATAGTCATTTCCGCCCTGGGAAAAAGTCTCTGGCTATTCACTCTATCTATGCCTGTCATCATCTTGTATACCTCTATCAAGTCTCTTCACATCCTCCTTCATTCCAATGAAAAAAGCCGTAGTGCTCTCAACCTTTCCTCATAAGACCTGCCCTCCAGTCCAGGCAGCACCCTGGTAAATCTCCACTGCGCCCTCTCTAAAGCTTCCACATCTTTCCCATAATGAGGTAACCAGAACTGAACACAATATTCCAAGTGTGGTCTAACCAGAGGTTTATACAGCTGCAGCATAACCTCATAGCTCTTAAACTCAATTCCCCTGCCAATGAAAGCCAACACACGATACACCTTGTTTACAACCCTATCAAGTTGGGTAGCAGCTTTGAGGAATTTATGGACGTGGGCCCCAAGATCTCTCTGTACTTCCACACTGCCGAGAATCCTGCCATTAACCCCATATTCTGCACTCCAATTCAACTTTCCAAAATGAATCACAATATACATATGAATTGTAACATGATACGTGTTTGGCTTATTACTTTCAAAATGTTTTTACAGTAAACATTCAGGTGCCAAGACATTAAATTTATGTATTTAAACATGTTTTGTGCATTTTCCAATATATACCTGGTCAGCAACCAGGGTTGAAATCAACAGATCCTTTTAAATAAGAAAAAAATTGTGTCCTAAAAGGATCTTCAGTAGTCTAAGGCTGTCACCATTATTCTGAAAGTACTGAGAGTAGAACAGGAAACTGTGGTGCAAGTGAACTTTGTTTTCAGCTAGTTCCAACTGCCAAAAACAAATTCACATAGAACAAAGTCAGTAGACCTTGGGCAGCAATGTGGCTCAGTGGTTAGCAGTGCTGCCTCACAGCACCACAGTCCTGGTTCGATTCCACCCTTTGTTGACTGTCTTTGTGGAATTTGCACATTCTCCTTCTGTCTGTTTGGGTGCTACGGTTTCCTCTCTCAGTTCAAAGATGTGCACTTTAGGGGGATTGGCCATGCTAAATTGTCCATGGTATCCAGGGATGTGGAGGTTAGGTGGATTAGCTGTGGGATGGGATTAGCTGGTGTTGCAGGGATAGGGTAGGGGTCAGGTTCTGGTAGAATGTTCTTTGGAGGATTAGTGTCGACTTGATGGGCCAAATGGCCTGTTTGCACACTGTAGACATTCTTTGATTCTAGGATACAAGTTGACCTATAACTAAGAGATGCTAGCCACCCTTCTGGAATGTGTTGAAGACATGGTTAAAACAGAGGTCAGGCACTTACAGACTCTTGCTGCAACCATTTTACCAACACTTAATTTGGTCTTGGTAGGGCACATCCTAAAGGCATATGACTGCATCTTTAGTCTGTTAGAACCAAGGTCCCACGAAGCAATTTGATTCTAACAGTGGTAAGCATTAGCATGGACAGAAGGAGCCAAGGTCACTTGTAAATTTGGTTATGATGCTCTTTAGAAACCTTGATCTCCCTGACCAAGCTGTCCTCCTGACCATGATCCACTGTAGACCTCCCTGACCATTTAAACACTGACGACTAATTCTGTGGGGACCCAAATTTAAACAGAATCCTGCTCCTATCCATTAGTGTGGTAATGATTCTCAGCAGTTTTAGTTGCGAATAATCCTGTCAAAATGTTGATGAAGCTCAGGAGAGAAAGTGACCTGAGTCTTTTGCCAGCGCTGTAGTGGGGAAATCTCCTGAGGCCAAACCCCAGCAAGCCATGCTTATGGCCTGAATTAATGCAAAGCCAAACACTTTTGAGATCCCATGGTACATATTGGAATGAGAATTTATGCAAGCAGTTCTTTATATTGATATAAAATGATCTTCCACTTCATCATTTTTCTTTTTTTTAGAGAAAGTGCACTAGTTAATTTTTCATCTAAACTTTAAAAGAAAAGGAGCTGTGATTTTCAGATTTGTTTTCTTCAAATGTGGGAGCACAAATGAGTTTTTGTTTTTATTTTGTTTTACTATATGGCACCCAATGAGCTTCATGGCACCTTACTTCCTGTGAGAATGATGTCTGGCCACAGAGGCTTGCAACCACACGGATAGGCTGTAGAGACTGGGTTAATAAGTATATTCAAGGCTGAGACAGACAAATTTTTAATCAATAAGGAAATTGAGGGTTGTGGAGAAGGGTAGGTAAGTGGAATTGAAGATTATAAGATTAGTCACAATTACATTGAATGGCAGAACAGGCTCCATAGCCTAAATGGCCAACTTCAGCACCTACTCAAACCCCACCTCTTTCTCCGTTACATTGATGACTGTATCGGTGCCGCCTCTTGCTCCCCAGAGGAGCTCAAACAGTTCATCCACTTCATCAACACCGTCCACCCTAACCTTTAGTTCACCTGGGCCATCTCCAGCACATCCCTCACCTTCCTGGACCTCTCAGTCTCCATCTCAGGCAACCAGCTTGTAACTGATGTCCATTTCAAGGCGCACCGACTCCCACAGCTACCTAGAATACACCTCCTCCCACCCAGCCTCCTGCAAAAATTCCATCCCCTATTCCCAATTCCTCCGCCTCCGCCGCATCTGCTCCCACGATGAGGCATTCCACTCCCGCACATCCCAGATGTCCAAGTTCTTCAAGGACCGCAACTTTCCCCCCCACAGTGGTCGAGAACGCCCTTGACCGCGTCTCCCGCAACACATCCCTCACACCCTGCCCCCGCCACAACCGCCCAAAGAAGATCCCCCTCGTTCTCACACACCACCCCACCAACCTTCGGATACAACGCATCATCCTCCGACACTTCCGCCATCTACAATCCGACCCCACCACCCAAGACATTTTTCCATCCCCACCCCTGTCTGCTTTCCAGAGAGACCACTCTCTCCGTGACTCCCCTGTTCGCTCCACACTGCCCTCCAACCCCACCACACCCGGCACCTTCCCCTGCAACCGCAGGAAATGCTACACTTGCCCCCACACGTCCTCCCTCACCCCTATCCCAGGCCCCAAGATGACTTTACATATTAACAGAGGTTCACCTGCACGTCTGCCAATGTGGTATACTGCATCCATTGTACCCGGTGTGGCTTCCTCTACATTGGGGAAACCAAGCGGAGGCTTGGGGACCGCTTTGCAGAACACCTCCACTCGGTTCGCAATAAACAACTGCACCTACCAGTCGCAAACTATTTCCACTCCCCCTCCCATTCTTTAGATGACATGTCTATCATGGGCCTCCTGCAGTGCCACAATGATGCCACCCGAAGGTTGCAGGAACAGCAACTCACATTCCACTTGGGAACCCTGCAGCCCAATGGTATCAATGTGGACTTCACCAGCTTCAAAATCTCCCCTTGCCCCACCGCATCCCAAAACCAGCCCAGTTCGTCCCCTCCCCCCACTGCACCACACAACCAGCCCAGCTCTTCCCCTCCCCCCACTGCATCCCAAAACCAGTCCAACCTGTCTCTGCCTCCCTAACCTGTTCTTCCTCTCACCCATCCCTTCCTCCCACCCCAAGCCGCACCTCCATCTCCTACCTACTAACCTCATCCCACCTCCTTGACCTGTCCGTCTTCCCTGGACTGACCTATCCCCTCCCTACCTCCCCACCTATACTCTCCTCCCCACCTATGTTCTCCTCTATCCAACTTTGCTCCGCCTCCCCCTCTCTCCCTATTTATTCCAGAACCCTCACCCCATCCCCCTCTCTGATGAAGGGTCTAGGCCCAAAACGTCAGCTTTTGTGCTCCTAGATGCTGCTGGGCCTGCTGTGATCATCCAGCCTCACATTTTATTATCTTGGATTCTCCAGCATCTGCGGTTCCCATTACCACATCTTACTTTTCCACTCAGCTTTCCAAAATATAGAGTGCACCAAACATTGTATACAGTTCAGCATGAAAAATGTGTCACTTACTTAATCCCAGAATATGCAAGACATAATAAAATGTAACCATAGCCTTCTCCTTTCTGCAGGTGTTGTGTACTGGACTGTCCTGGGACATGGCTCAGAGTTTGGCGCTATAAAGCGAGCCTTTCTCACTACTTTTGATGACAATGGAAACAATCCTACTACAGCAGTGGACTTAAATCTGAAATATGTAGTGACACCTGATGGCATTGCAGTGGACTGGGTTGGAAAGTAAGAAACAAGAATATGAAACACTACATGGGATATCATTTGAAATTTAGTTTCAGTAATGAGAATTGTTTTTAAAAATTAGTTTATTCATGGTCATTTGATCTCTTTAAATCAGGTCATGATTCCCACTGAAGTCCTCAATCAAGATTCCAATATTGTGAAACATATTACATACACCAACATTTTCTGACTTCATTTAGGAACTGACTTCCACCAATTAATGGAATTTGTTTCTGCTGTTCCCCCCTCAGCATAAGTGATATACTGCAGTGTACACAAATGTCCTGATCTCATGTTTCTATGGACTTTGTAGTCACTCAGGTGAAAATAACTGAGCTGCTTCCTTAAAACCAATGTGGGTATACCTTCACCACGTGGACAGCAGCAGTTCAAGAAAATGGGCCACTACAATCACCTTCTCAATGGCATTTCGGGACGGGCAACAAATGCTGGCATAGCCAGCATATCCATTTGTATGAAATTTAAAGCAAAATGTAACTGCCCACTAGTGTCCAAGATGTTATACCATGAGGATCTGTGTTCTAACTAAGTTTCTGAATTGCATGTGGTCAAAAATCGAGCGGCAATTGAGAACATATTGCACTATAAGATATCAGAGGTTGTCCAAGAAACTAACAGATCTCACAATAGATTGAGTGTTGTGAATGAGATATTTAGAGTTTGTGCATTGCCAACCCCTAGTCTATCACATTCTATATTAACATCTTACATTAATGTCATTCATACTTCCATTTTCCAGCAGGAACACTGAATAGTTATGAGGTATGGATCGTCTACCTTGTTTTCCTGGACTTAGTCTATGGTTAAAAGACCATGGTCAATTGTTGCATCTATCTTTCCACTGTGGTGAGGAGAAACTAAATTCACAGGTCATAAATCAAACTAGCAACTGTAAAACTTAGTACTTCAAAGGTTGCACTTGGTAACTAGCCTGCAGGTGAAACATTACTCTGGATTTTATGCTGCCCTGTAGTTGTTATTTCCAACATCCATTAGTTTACCAGTTAACAACAACTGAATTCCTTCATTGCTCATTTATACAAACCAGTAACTACTTAAACAGGAGTGAAGCATTCAATGACTGAATATACTTCAAGTCTAACATAAATTTAGCTGAGATAGAATTTTACCACACACTTTTTTATTTGCCCTTGCTTTCTAAAAATGTTTTTGGCCTGCAATACCAATGACGAGGCAGTATTCATTGCTTGGCCCGGTTACAGACAAAGTATTAACAGTCAATCAAATTTGAATTGAAATAGAGCTCAAACCAGGTAATGTAGCAGATTATTTGGAAATAAACATGCTGAGTACACATATTGATCTAATTTGCATTTTGAATTTTTGTTTGGTTTATCCTTCTAGGAATTCAGGCCCCTTACTTTTCTAAAATCAATTTGTATTTGTTGTCCTACATTTACATTTTCCCCCTTCCCCAACTGCACCCTCCCATGCCCCACATTAGCAGGGGTATAATACAATCTGTTTACTTACAATTATAGTGAGTTCTATCACAATCTCCCCAGATGTAACACAAGTCTGAGAGAGGCCTAAAGAAAGTTGGGACCATTGAACTTGCTGTCTCATCCAGTTGAGAATAGGTTTGACTTAATACATTCAACGATTTTCCTCCTAGTCCAATGGTGTACAATTTTTCCTGTGTGCGCACGTAGGAAATGTAAGAAACAGCATATACACTGTCAAAAAAAACCCAAAGTTGTGCAGATCCAGGAAATCAGAAACAAAAACAGAAATTGCTGTAGTTCTGAAGAAGGGTCACTGGACCCAAGACGTTACTTCTGCTTTTACTCCGCAGATGGTGCCAAACTGCCTGAATTCTTCCAGCAATTTCTGTTTCTGAGCGTAAGGTGCTTCCTATGTCAGCTGACACACTCGTATTATTCGCTGATGTTACACAAGGAAACTTCTCTATGCTAAGTGATTCCCCTCTTCTGTGTCTTAAGTGAATGCTGCAGGCCGTCATCAATCCCCTTGATTTTGTTTCTTTATTTCTGTTGGGAGTTTAATCTACCTTAGAACAGGAAACATAATCTTCAGTAAGAAATTTTATTCATATTATTGGCCTGTGTTCTGTTTACACAGTTATTTCTCAGGCACATCTTAATTGAATTGAAATACCCATAAACTATTGTGCGCAGATACTATGCTTAAGCTTGTTATTGATAGAAATGAACAAAACTGACCATCTTTGGCATTTTCTTTTTCATTATTAATGCATGAAATTTATCCCCTGTGGAACAGTCATTCCCTTCTACCTTGCCAGATTTAGAATACTTAGAAGAAATAACTCTTGACTTCTGTGTGCTGTATGTCTACAGTTTATTCCAGTTGTCAGTTGGAAAACACTGAAGACGAATTTTGGTATATCTTTTTGCAACAAAAAAACTGAGTAAAGTTACTAGATCATTGTGCTACATTGAGCACATGTCTAGTTCTGTTAACTTGTCTCATTGAGTGGAATTTATGAGCAGAATAAATTCTTGTTGATATACTAACTGTTCTTAATGTTCTTAATATAGTATATTGCTAACAGATGAAAAGATGTGAGAACATTTTCATCAGACCCCAGTGTGACTACTGTGGGCAGAATATTGAGATGATTGATAATGTCAATTTCATTTATTTAGGCATATTTATTGGACTGATGCCAGCACAAACAGAATTGAAGTGGCAAAGCTAGATGGAAGGTACAGGAAATGGTTGATTTCCTCTCAACTCGAACAGCCAGCTGCTATTTCTGTAAATCCTAAACTTGGGTAAGTAAGTTGTTAAAACCATCGATTCTTTAGTGAGATTGTGTATATAATTTAGATAAATATTCCTTGTGATGTCAATAATTTGTTTTATTTATAAAAGCTATTTCTTTATGAACAAATATTGTCCATAGAAATGATGAATTTAATCTTTGCCCATCGTTCTGTACAAACTTAACATGACTTTTCTTTAAAACGGAAGGGGGCCTGAGAATCACCTCTGCAAATAAGCTATGGGATGAGGTATGGGTGGGCCGAATGGTGTGGTGCTGGAGAAAGGCTGTAATCAAAATAGTGGAAAGTGTTCCCGGGCTGAGGTCGTCAAATTCAACATTGAATTCTGAAAGCTGTAATATGTCGAGATGGAAATGAACTACTGATACTCCAGCTTGTGTTGAGTTTTGCTGGAACACTGCAGTAGGCCTAGAAAGGAAATATTACCATGATTATCCTGCAGAGAACAGTGGAAACCAAGACCAAAGAGCTCACAAAGCTTCAGGAAACAACAGTTTCAACTAGCCTGAGGGTATTGGAGAAGATTCAATTAGACTTCCAGGAAGGGTCTAGGCCCGAAAAATCATCTTTCCTGCTCCTGTGATGCTGCTTCGCCTGCTGTGCTCATCCAGCTCTACACCTTGTTATCTCAAAATGTGAGGCATGTTGACTTCCAACTGCTGCCTGAGGACGTGCACTTTACAACTCGCTGGCATGGCAACATTAAAGGGTGTTGAGTGACCCTATTTGGATGCTTTGAATCCTGCTCATGATCCTATTGGCCAAAGGCCACAGAACATTCAGGAAAGCCTGGGGCAGGGGGGATAAAAACACTCGCCCACAGCCCACCCCATTGGTGAAGACTTGCTGCAAGACTCAGAGCGTAAGACCTGGTGGCAACCTAAGAAGACACAAGATCCATCCTGGTTTGCAGGACCCACCTTCATGGAAGAGAGTGAATCTTTTGGTAGAGAGGAAGAAGATTCCACTGACCCAGTCAAACACTGGGATTATTGTGGGAATTTGGGAAATGCTGATGTGGTGCTCTTTATAAGGAATATTTTATTAATAGATGATTATTCTGAACCAATAGCCAAATTCTCTGTCCCTTTGCCTGCCTTGCCAACAAGAGCACTTGGATAAAGTGTTTTTAATACATAAACTGATTGAACTGTCCAAAGCACAGACAACATTGGCACTCTTAGGTAGCCTTTAAAGAGAACTGCTTGTATAAGCCTCAAAGTTGAACCCTCCCAACCTTGATATCACAGACATCCAGTGTGAGCCTGATTTAAGAGTGTAGCTGCCTTACGTGATGGCCAGGATTCAAATGGGTGAAAGAGGGTGAAGATTGCCGACGAGTGATGCGGCCGTAAACCAAATGCTTATAATGTGAGGAGGACAAACAATGTAAGTTAGCACAGGGTCATAGACCCACACAAAAATAAATCTAGCACAGGCTAGCACAGGGTCAGAGACCCACAGGAAAAAGAGGCAAGGAAACTGAATGCAGAGTCACAGGGCCCACAAGGTACCAAGAAGCCAGATATTGAGGTGTGGGATCCATGAGGGTACAGAGGAGCTAGAGTAGGATCAAGGAACTATGGGGTAAGAGATTGTGAAAATTGTCAGGGGTCCAGAGTCAAGAGTCAAAAAGCAGCTAATCTAGGATCAGGGACCCATGAGAGAGAGTAGTAGTAGATTCAAAGGAACTGTTAAGAGAAATAGCATAGTGCCCAGGCAGGAAATATTAACAAAGTACTTAGCAAAGAAGTGGCCCGAGTGAGTACAGCATTGCTGTAAACAAATATTGAGCCCAGGATCTCTGGGACTGAAATGCTGGGAGCTGGTGTGGAAAGCTGAAGGGAAGCACACTATAGCAAAGCTATAGCAATAGCCAGTTGCATGGAGCAGCTGAGAGATAGAGAATGAGAAATGGTGAAGCTAAGTAAGGAACTGGAGGAAATGAAGAAGGAACTGGGGAAAGTAAGAGCCAGAACAGCAGAGCAGAGGAACCAGGTGAAGAGGTACACTTGGGACAGTTTCAGGCCCAGTGCGTTAGAGTGTACCAGGAGGCATAGCACGCCATCACAGATCAGAATACAGCCCAAACAGCTGACGAAAAGTCGACTGAGAAATGCAAAAAGTTGCTCAGAATCCTGTACCAGGCAGGCGTGGAAAACAGAGTCCTTGCTGAGGACTATTTGATGTGCAAGATTAAAAAATTAAAGTTCCAACTTTCCATGCAAACGGGAATGATTTGCGACAATGGAATAACATGGGGATGGTGATTATGGGACGTACTGGGAAAAAAATGGACGATACATCAAGAGCAGTGAAAATTGGGAACCTCCACCTCTGTTTCCGGAGGGAGTAGATCCATTTGTGCTCCCAAGATCTTACCCTGTCCTGACGAACCTACTGACCGCAACTCCATCAGGATAGCCAGATCCAGTTACTTACCCATCTCATTTACAGTGGTGCAATTGGCAGAGATAGCAAGAAAGAATCCTGTATTTGAGTCCGTAGCTGACTCCTGTATGTTTTTCACTAGCATCCAGCAACAAGGGTTTCTCAATGGACTCAATGATGCTGAGGAGGTAAATTTAATGTTAATTAGCCTGAGCCCTGTGATCCATTCTGCCTTAACCAATCCTCAATGGGGAGGAAGGGAGCTGCAGGCCAGGAAAATGATAATCCTCACTGCTGTAGGTTACGATAGCGAGACTGGGTGGAGGGATTAAATAAATATAGTCAGTGAAAGAGAGAGGACCCAACTGCATTTGCCAGGTTCCTGTGGGGACACGTCACAGGAGTCTTTGGTAACCTCACCCAGACTGCACTGACACTGTAAAAAGGGTAAATTGAACCTGAACTCTTGCCTTGTGGACCACTGAGGCAGTGAGGGAAGCCTGTGAAAATTTAGATCCTACAGAAAACACTCACACAGAACACTGGGTGGGATATTTGGGATGGCCCAAGCATGGGAGAAAGATTCGCGATCAAAAACACGCTGAATCAGCCAAGGGAGAAATGCACTGCGTAAAAGCCCAAATGTCAGTCACATATAGAGGAAAGAAGGGGTGGTTATTATCACTGACATCCACCTCTATACAGCCACCCTGCAGCGAGATGTGAATCAGCTGCAGGAAGGCCTGAAGCAGCAATCACCATCTCAAGGGAAATGCTACAATTGTGGGTGCACGGGTCACTTTGTAAGGGACTGCAGGGTACCCAGGCAGTTAGCACTGTCATAGGAGTCAGACTGAAGACTCTGGCCCATATTCTGAAATTATCACAGAGAGAAACAGTTAAGTTGGTGAGAGACATTACACAACCAAATTTGGTGGAGGAAATCTCACTACCCAACTCCTTACATCCCCATTGGGATACACTCCTGAAAGTGTGACAGAGCCGTACCTCTCCTCAGTGGGTGTAAAGCGTCAGATGGGATAGCGCAGGATGGCCCTTGGTACAGTTAGAAGACCACCCCATATTGACATTTTAGAGAACAGTGGGCGCCAGAACAACACTTAACACATCCCAAGATTTTGATAACACGTGATACACTTGTAAGAAAATTCTGAGCAGATTTACTGGACACCTGCAGGAGGGGGCAAAGACAGAATTTGTAGAATTTAAACTGGGGAAACATAGTCTGCCGTCACTCAGCAGTGTTGATGAATCTGGATATGAGAGGCCAAGCATTGTTTCAGCTTGGATCTTATGAGGCATTTACCTTTCGTCTGAGCTCAATGAGGCCTCAGCAGAGATCACAACAAGCACATACACAAAAAGAATTGTACCGTGGGGAATTGTGGATTAGACCCACTGAAATAACTGCAAAAGCACAGGCAGTTCTCATGGAGCACAAGAGTGTGTTCACCAGTAACAAAAATGACTGCTCTTGCATAGAACGTGAAGTAGCGATAGACAGACCAGACCAGAAGTCTCTCTGCAATTGGATCCTCAGCTTCTTGACCAACAGACTGCAGTCAGTGAATAGTAGACAACAGCACCTCCTTCACAATAGCACTCAACACTGGTTCCCCCCCCACCCCCGAAGGATGCCTTTTCAGCCCCTACTGTTGTCCTTGAACACCTACAACTGTGGAGCCAAATTCCAAATGAATGCCTTCTACAAGTTTGCTGATGACACTGCTGCATGGATATGAAATAATCCTGAGTCAGAATACAGAAAGGCAATAGACAGCTTGGTGACGTGGTGTCTCAATGTCAGTAAAACAAAAGCACTGACCATTAATTACAGAAAGAAAGGAGGGGGACGCGCCCCCATCTACATCAACGGAGGTGAGGTTGAGAGGGTGGAGAGCGTCAAGTTTCTAGGAGTGAGCCTAAGCAGAAACTTGTCCTGGACTTCCCATGTAGATGCAATGGTTAAGAAGGCACAGTGACTACAGTTACGGTCTAAGAAGAAATGGTAAGCCATTCAGGACTGAGATGAGGAAGAATTTCTTCACTCAGAGTTGTGAACCTGTGGAATTCTCTCCCACAAGAAGCTGTTGGGGCCAGATCACTAGAAATATTTGAGAAGGAGCTGGATATGTGGGTAAAGGGATCAAGGGGTTTGGGGAGAGGTGGGTATGGGATACTGAAACTGCATGATCAGCCATGATCGTACGGATGGTGGTGCAGTCTCAAATGGCTGAATGGCCTCCTCGTGTACCTATTTTCTATGTTTCTGCATTTCTATCTTCTATTTCTATCTCTATCAAAGACCCTCCCACCCTAGTAATGCTGACTTACAATCTCTTACATCAGGGAGAAGATACAGAAGCTTGAACACATGGAACAACAGGTTCAAGAACAGCTTCTTCCCTGCCATTATTAGAATGATGAACATATTCTCTAACGTCAAATAATGTTGATCTTGCTTTGTGTACCTTCTGTGCAGTGTAATCTGTATATCTCACTCTGTCTAAGCACCCTCTGATCTGTATGCCCTTATCTATTGTGCCACTTGCAAAACAAAACTTTTCACTGTACAAAGGTGCATGTGACTAAAATAACTCAAATCAAATCAAAACCATTACCATCCACACCCCACCCAAATTTATTCCCCAAACTTCCCAAGGCCATGAAGACAGCACCTTTAAGGTTAGAGCGTACCGCTGAAGTCCCCCAACTGGGAGCAAAAGGGTAGATGGATAGGCTAAGCAGGGGATCCACAAAGGAGAACTATGACAATGTCCTATTCCAAAATAAATAGATGCCATCGCTGTGAACCAAAACAAGGTCAAAGACCTGGTACAGCTCAGGACCATGACACTGAGTTAAAGCAAGTACAGGAGGAAACAATCCCCACCTCATAGCAATTGGGAGGACAAGATTAAGTATTAATGATAGATTTATTCTGGAGGATGGACGGCATGTGGTACCAGTCTAGGATTGAAGTCAAGTGATTTATAAACACCATGATGTCCAGGGTCATCAAGGCACAGAAACCATGACTGACAGAATTAAGGCACTGTGTAGGTGGCCAGAAATAGGAAAAGACTTAAACATTATGTCGAGAATTATATCTTTGAACCTACACCCAGAACAATTCAGACAAGTTTGCCAATAAAGTAGAGCTAAGGTTTACTTGGCCAATAACAGGGCCGTGGACCCTCCTTTAATTAGACTACGTTGGCCCCAACCACCCTATAAAGAGGGATTTCTATGTATCCTCGTCATTGTGAACATTCATAAATGGGTAGAGGCCCTCCCCATTTGAATGAACACCCCTAAAGCTACTGCAGTAATTCAGTATGTTTTTCATTAGATGGATCTTCCCCTCAGTAAAGACTTGAATCAAGGGACCCAATTCACAGTGCAGCAAATTCAGCTGGCGATGAATATACTGAGTGTTGGCCAAAGACTACATATTGCCTACCATCCTCAATACAGGGGGATTGTAGAAAGGCTGAATGAAAACCTCGAAGAGATACTGCGAAAGGTTGTCCAGCAAAACATTTCAACCTGAAATATGGTTAGAACTTTTGTCGCATGTTCATAAGAAACTCACTATTCAGTTCAACTGGATTCACCACCCCCTCCCCATATTCTAATGACCGGATGCCCATAAAAGGTATCAAACCTTTAATAGAATTAGACTTGGCAGAACCAGAGGTAGAAGCTCCTTGTCACAAGAAAACTGTGAAAATTCTACTGGAAAATATATAGGCTACATATAAAGCAGCAGCAATCAGGATGGTGAAAATGAAAAAAGCATATTTTATGCACCAGAGATAATGGGAACTGCAGATGCTGGAGAATTCCAAGATAATAAAATGTGAGGCTGGATGAACACAGCAGGCCAAGCAGCATCTCAGGTGCTCCTGAGATGCTGCTTGGCCTGCTGTGTTCATCCAGCCTCACATTTTATTACTATTTTATGCACAAGCACTCTTTACGCCTCATCAGGCGTACGTTGAAGGGAAGTTGAACCTAGTAGAATATAAGGTAAGGCAGTGCATGATGTTACACATTATTCAGCCATGAACATTCCCATCTCCCAGATATCCATGTCCCCACTCCGTGAACAAGGCTGGCCCTTCTGTGCACAGAATTTAGCTAGATATAACAAGCAGTTCTGAAGCGAAAGGGAGGGTTAGAGATAGTCCGACCAAGAAAGCTTGCTATGCAGCACTGTAACCCAGAGACATACATGACCCATTTAGAAGGCAGTGATTCTTAACGATACAAATAAGATGTGTTGGAGCAGCAGTTGCTGGCAGCAAAAACTCTCCCACCTAGTCAGAAGGTCTGACTTTCTTTCTCTCTCTCTATCTCTTTCACCCACTTGTGCATGATCCATCCCAGTCTTTGGAGAACATTGTCGTAAACCTCTGCTACCATTGTGGGCCAAAATCAGCCAATCGATCCTGGCCATATAGAGCAGCATGCCGTATTATAGATAGCTAGCATTATCATTTTCATATTCTGGTCATTCTTCATGTTGTCATCTAAATTTTAAACATGCAGATCTCTGACGATGCCAATGCTTTGACCACCTTTCACCTCATTTTGAATGATCTAATATCAAACCTGAAATAAGGTCATACACACACTGGACTTACAAAATGGAATTTGGAGAAATTTTCGGAGGAGTTTGGCCAAGATCAAACAGAGTTAGAGAAAAAATCTCCACAGGTGGAGAAAGGTGGGAGGTATCTGAACTTGGTTAGATATTATCTAAGGATAATAACAGGTTCCATCTTGATCCCCTCCCCAGGATGAAGACATTAGTTTGGTCAGTTCTGCCCCCCAGATTTCCACGATGTGATAATCAGAAATGCCAATGGGGCAAAAGTACACATATCAGCAAATATGAGGGTGGTACTTTGTGGGTCGATCCCAACAAATCTGTGATGTTGATTTGTAACAACCAGCAGATTATGTAGAAGAAGACAAATGGGAGCTCAGATTATTGCTACCTGAGCACATATGCCATGAGTGACTAGTGGAGTTGTTCCACAAACTGATATACAGAAATGTGCTGTTTGGCCATTGGGCTGGAGAAAGGGCTAGAAATTGGGCAACATTGGCCTGGGAAGTGTTTTTAATATATGAACTGGTCAAAGTATTCAAAGCATAAACAACAGTTATTTAAATGAGTTTAATATTTGACTTGTTTCAGTTTGTCAAATAATTGCAACCTTTAAGTTTTCTTTCATCTTGGGATTCTGATCTGTGACCATGTGAGTGCATTTTTGCCATTGTTTATCTGAACTAAACTGTAACTTAGGCTAGGACTTCGATGAGGTGCAGCTTGATGACTCTTCACTGATGCTGCTAACATTGACATGTGCAACATTAAAGATAGAAAGTGTATCTGACAATAGTATCTGTTTCCGGATTACTAGTTTAACTTTTCTTTCAAAGTAATGCCTTTAATTATTAAACAAAATTAACTATCAAAATAGAAAATTCTTATTCTGCTAATAGAACTCTGCCAAAGGGGAAGAGGTATTAAGGCTGGACTGTTAATCCAGAGACCTGTTTAATGTTCTGGGGACCAGGGTTCGAGTCCTGCTCTGACAGATGGTGGACTTTGAATTCAATAATTTAAAAATAATCTGGAATTGGGAGTCTAATGGTGACCATGAATTCATCATCAATTATCAGGAAAACCCATCTGCTTCATTAGTGTCCTTTAGGGAAGGAAACTGCCTTCCTTGCCTGGTCTGGCCTACATGTGACTCCAGACTGACAGCAACGTGGTTGACTCTTAACCGCCTTCTGGGCAATTAGGGATGGGCAATAAATGCTGGGCTAGCCAGCAACGACCTCATCCTGTAAATGGAAAAAAAACTTAATGTATTTTCATTTTTCAAAGGATACAGCAAATACATTAACATATGCTTCCTTTAATTTCAGGCTGTTCTACTGGACAGACTGGGGCAGAAACCCCAAGATAGAGTACGCCTGGATGGATGGACAGCACCGTCATGTGCTAGTTAACAGTGGGTTGGGTTGGCCAACTGGCCTTACTATAGATTACCTCAATGGTGACAGAGTTTACTGGAGTGACTCCAAGGAGAATCTCATACAGTCTATGAAGTTTGATGGCAGTGACAGAAAGCTGGTTATAAATGGAGGTGAGATTTTTGCAGAGTTCTTTGTTGTAGATAAAACATCACTTGTTGATAATAATATTATAATTCCAAATCTCAGACAGCAATAAACTATGTGTGACCAAACTAGATCACTATTTTATGATATATAGCAGAAAATATCAAAGATAATGGGAACTGCAGATGCTGGAGAATCCAAGACAACAAAATGTGAGGCTGGATGAACACGGCAGGCCAAGCAGCATCTCAGGAGCACAAAAGCTGACGTTTCGGGCCTAGACCCCTTCATCAGGGTCTAGGCCCGAAACATCAGCTTTTGTGCCCCTGAGATGCTGCTTGGCCTGCTGTGTTCATCCAGCCTCACATTTTGTTGTCGCAGAAAATATCAAGATGCTTTTCCAGGTTCAGCTTGAGATTATCTTGGCATATTTTAGGATCTGGTATGCATTTGATATAGATCAGTATTCCTTTGAGAATTGCCATGCTATTTCTGCATATTTAAAGTAAAACCTTTTTCAGTGAAGAATGTTATACTATAATTTGGATTCTTCTATTGTTGTAAGGAAAACCACAGGTAGACTTTTAAGCCTACTAATGTACTAGACCACAAAACTTAAAATGACAGGCTGGAACCAGTCTCAAATGTCCACCATGCACTAAAACAGAAGTTGCTGGAAAAGCTGAGCGGGTCTGAAAGCATCTGTGAAGAAAAATCACAGTTTACCTTTTGGGCCCAATGACCCTTCCTCAGAATTGTTGGTAGCTTGGAAAATGTCAGTTTATCTGCAGTAGTTAAGATGGGGGAGAGGGGTTAAGCAGTAAATGATAGTGAGGACAGAGCACAGTTGGACAGACAAAGGAATAGATAATGATCTGGCTAGGAGGGTGAATAGCTGTTAATGGGGACTGTTGGTCAGTAACAGTGCATAGTGTGTAATGGATGTGTGATAACAAGGCCTGGTGTGTTTTTGGGGCAGATGGGGACAGCGAGGACATGGGAAGGCTCAGGCCATAAAATTATTGAACTCCATATTGAGTCCAGAGGATTGCAGGACCCCCAAGTGGAAAATAAGGTGTTGTTCTTCCAAACTTGTGTTGAGCTTCACTGGAAACTGCAGCAAGCCACATGCAGAGATGTTGGTCAGGGAACAGAGTGGTGTGGTAATGTGGCAGGCAACTGGAAGCCCGGGCTCTATTTTTGTGAACAGACATAGATATTCTTTGAAGTTATCACCCAGTCTGTGCTTCGTTTCCCCAATGTCAACAAAACCACATTGTGAGCAGCAAATGCAGTAGACCAGATTGTGAGACGTGCAGGTAAAGTATTGTTTCACCTGGAAGGTGTGTTTGGGCCCTGGGATCCTGGGGAGCGAGGAGGTAAATGGGCAGGTGTTATACCTTCGGCAGTTACAGGGGAAGGTGCCGTGGGGCAGTGGTTTTGGGGGATGGTGGGGGAGGCGGGGGGGGGGGGGGGTGCGAGGAATGTTGTTCAGAGTGAAGGAAGAGTGGACCAGGGTGTCCCAGAGGGAACGATCTCCGAAGAAGGCAGACAAGGGAAGGGAGGGGAATATGTGCCTGCTGGTGGCATCTCCCTGGAGGTGGCAGAAATGGCATCCGATGGTCTTCTGGATGTAGATGCTGGTGGGATGATAGGTGAGGACAAGGGGTACCCTATCGCTTTTGTGGGAGGGAAGAGAGGGGGTGAAGGTAGAAGTGCAGGAGAAAGGTTGGAGTCGGTTGAGAGCCTTGCCGACAATGGTGCTGGGGAGTCTTCAGTTGAGGAAGAAGGTGGAAATTTCAGAGGATCCTATGTTGAAGTTGGCCTCATCTGAACTTATGTGATGGAGAAGGGGGAACTGAGAGAATGGAATGGAGCCTTTACAGGGAGCAGGGTGCGGGTTTGTATAATCCAAGTAGCTGTGGGAGTCGGTGGGTTTATAGTGGATAATAGTTACTAGTCTATCCCCAGAAATGGAAACAGAGATGTCGAGGAATGGAAGGGAGGCATTGGGGATAAACCAGGTGAAAGTGAGGGTAGGGTGGAAATTGAAAGCAAAATTGATGAACTTTTCCAGTTCTGGATGAGAGAGGGAAGCAATAACCATGATATCATCAGTATATTGGAGGAAGATTTGTGGGTGGAGGCCAAAATAGCACTGGAACAAAGAATGTTTTGCATACCCCATGAAGAGACAGGTATAACCTGGGCCCATGCAGGTACCCACGTCCCCCCACCCTTCTTGCCTGAAGAAAATGAGAAGAGTCAAAAGTGAAGTTGTTGAGGGCGAGGACAAACTTGGCCAAGTGAAGGAGTGTGCAGGTGGGTGGGGACAATTCAGGTCTTTGCTCCAGGAAGAAGCGGAGAGCCCTGAGTCCATCCCGGTGGGGTTGGATGTGTAATGGGATTGCATATCCATGGTAAAGAGGAGGCCACTGGAGCCCACAAACTGAAAATTTTTAAATTAGCATGAAGTGTCAGAGGAATCACAGATGTTCATGGGCGAGGATAAGACCAGGGAACAAAAGATTGAATCAAGGTAGGAAGAGATGCGTTCTGTGAGGCAGAAGCAGGCTGAAACAATGGGTCTGCTCGGTCAGTCCTGTTTGTGGATTTCTGGAAGGAGGTGGAAGTGAGCTGTGCGGGCCTGGGGAAACTATTGGATTAGAAGGAGTGGAGCGGGGGACATCACCAACTGAAATGAGGTCAGCTACCATAGTTGATACAATGGCCTGATGTGTCATGGTGGGATCATGGTCCAGGGGAAGATAGGAGGAGGTATCTGACAGCTCGCACTCAGCTTCTGCCATGTAGAGGTCAGTACGCCAGTCTACAACAGCAGCACCCTTTTCAGCAGGCTTAATAACAAAGTCAGGGTTAGATCTAAGCGCACAGAGTGCAGTCAGTTGAGAGGTAAATAGGTTGGATTGGGTGAGGGGGCAGAGAAATTAAGGCAATCGATGTCAGGTAGACAGTTCTCAATAAATGGATCGAGTACAGGTAAAAGGCCAGAGAGTGGAGTCCAGGTGGGAGGAGAGTGTTGGAACTGAGCGAGGGGGTCTGTGGGATGGGGAGAGTACTCTTATCCAAAGAAATGGGCATGGATGAAAAGACGGTGGAAGAAGAGTTCAAAACTCATTAAGGTGGGGACGCAGAGCAATAAAGCTGAGACCTTTGCTGAGTACAGAACGCTCAGGATTGGAGAGCAGAGGTTATGTGAAATGGGAAATACCCGACAAGGGGTGAAATTGGGAACGGGGATGGAGTCGGG
Organism: Stegostoma tigrinum; assembly: GCF_030684315.1. Classification (NCBI taxonomy): domain Eukaryota; kingdom Metazoa; phylum Chordata; class Chondrichthyes; order Orectolobiformes; family Stegostomatidae; genus Stegostoma; species Stegostoma tigrinum. Next base: position 65,026,297 of record NC_081360.1, on the reverse strand, counting down.
GGAAGGGGAGGGGATGAAGGTTCCAGAGAGCCATGGGTATATCTGAGGTGTCGAATGTCTACCTTGTCTTTCTCTGCTTCTGCATAGAGGTTCGGGAAAGGAAGTCAGGTTCAAAAGAAACTTCTGTAAATATCAGCAGAAGGACATAATCTTTTCAGACCAGATCACTCTACTGCCCAGCTGGAATTAAGCCAAGACCATGTCTGCTTGGTGCTACATGACTGGAATATTACAGACCACAGTAAAATTGTAGCTTTTAGAATTTTGTATACTTCAAGGTCATTTTCTACAACAAAGTTATTTAAATTCTGCAGGAAGACCATGCACTTTGTAGTAAGTCTAGCAGGACATTTCAAAATCATTATCATATCATTGACTAAAGGAGAGGTGAATTCGAATTATTTTCAGAGATAATGGGAACTGCAGATGCTGGAGAATTCCAAGATAATAAAATGTGAGGCTGGATGAACACAGCAGGCCCAGCAGCATCTCAGGAGCACAAAAGCTGACGTTTCGGGCCTAGACCCTTCATCAGAGAGGGGGATGGGGAGAGGGAACTGGAATAAATAGGGAGAGAGGGGGAGGCGGACCGAAGATGTTTTTGTTCTCCTTTTCTTTAAGCAGAGTTTGTTGTTCATTTTATCACATTCCTTTTCCCTTTTCGAAATACACAGTGTTATGTTCCCCCAAAAGTTTATTTGAGATCAAATTCTTACATGACTCATTACAGGCAATAAATTCACATGAAATAGGGTTCAGTAAATCAATGTCAAGTGAAGGTGCTTTCACTTGGCTGTTCTGGTAAAGTTCCTTTACATAGGAGCGTAGATGATAGAAGCTATTGAAAGTGTAGCAGCAATATGCTTTTTGTGGTCTGGGAAATAGCTCAATTTCCAGGAAAATAGGAAATTTCTTCTTGGAAATTAGATTTCAAGAGTGATCAAACTGGAGGCTCAATTTATCTAAGTCTGAAGTTGAATGATATGTGTTCTGAAAAAAGCAGCCCGCAAAACGAGTTCGGAGTTGTATGATCAAAAGTGTTCAAAAACCACAAGTTTTGATCATGTGACAGGGTTCCTGGATAGGGCAGCTCAAACAAATGCTGTAATTTCAATGCCTCTGGTCAAACTATTGTGTGATAAAGGAGATAACAGTAGTACTGTCAGCATCACTTCAGGCATGACATGATTTAATAACTTTTCCTCTGACATAAGTTCAGGTTCAGAGACTGATGATCTGTATCCTCATTGTGGGTGCAGTCCCTCTGCAATTACAGCTGTGAAAATGCACAAGAATGATGCATTAGCTTTGTCGACTGGAAGTGTCTCCAATTTATAGACCTTGGTAAATGCGCACTTTCTAGGGTTGATGACAGCTATTTCAAGTCTAACAAGTCTCTTCTAGAAAACAGTGAAAGTATTGACATTTTAAAAACCAATCATTTATGTTCATATTTTGTGGGGATGATCATCTTGAAATACCTCTCGATATTTTAAATATAACTCAGCCTGGATCGACAAATGCAGCTAAACCTGCTCAGTTTCTATTCTAGATTTCCATCATCTGCAGTATTTTTCTTTTATAAAATAATGCTGAGCTGTTTTAAAGAGAGTTAAATTTATTGTTTTTCTGTTTATTTATTGTAACTCCCACTAATAAGTAACTGTTGTACCTGACTCTTTGCATAAACTACTTTGCATAACCTACTAGGCAGATGACTGGGAGAGCTGGTAGCTCAATAAATTGTTTACTTTCTATTTGTGCTGGTACAGTGAAATATGGTGGACTAACCTAAGCATTGACTTATAAATGTCAAATGACCACACAGTTTTGATGAGGTCTTGCAAGCCTTGCTTGTACTCAGCAAACATTTTACAAAATGCTGACATTTAAGCCACCCAACAGAAGGCCACAGTTTAAATGACCACTTAATTTCCATCATATGGCCCAAATTACATTTAGCCCTTTATTCCTTTAGTCCTTTATTTAGTCCTTTAGTCCCTGAGCTATAAATCTTCTCAAAACTCGCTAGTCCTTTATTGTACAATTAACTTTCTTGCCATCTCTGCATTGGGACTCCAAGTCAATCCTGAATATATAATGATGGTCTCTTCTCTCCTCACAATAAAAGCCCAATGGGTTAATGATAGCACCACCTGCAGAGAAAAGGGGAGCTGCCTTTTGCTACTGACTGTTTCAAACTGGATGATAAGGGCTTAACAATCATAGCATCCCTACAATGTGTAAGTAGGCCATTTGGCCCGCCGAGTCCACACCAATCCTCCGAAGAGTATTCCACACACAACTACCCCTCCCTATCCCCATAACCTTGCATCTCCCATGGCTAATCCGCCTAACCTACACATCCCTGGGCATTATGGACAATTTTAGCATTGCCAATCCACCTAACCTTCGTACAGTGGGAGGAAAGTGGAGCATCCAGAGGAAACCCACACCGACACAGGAGAATGTGCAAATTCTGCACTGACTGCCAACCAAGGGTGGAATCGAACCCGGGTCGCAGGTGCTGTGAGGCAGCAGCGCTAACACCTGAGACACCGGGCTGCCCCAAAAGTGGGCAAACAAGACAAAAATGCTCAATTTTGGGATTTGATCTCAAATGATCTGAAGAATGGCTAATCCTATACTATAATAAATAATTTTTCCTATTTTCCATAACAATCATCTTACACAACAAGAACATAGAACAATCCAGTGCAGAACAGGCCCTTCGACCCTCGATGTTGCGCTGATCTGTGAACAAATCTAAGCCCCTCCCCCTACACTATCCCATCATCATGCATATGCTTATCCGAGGACTGTTTAAATGCCCCTAATGTCGCTGAGTTAACTACATTGGCAGGCAGGGCATTCCACGTCCTTACCACTCTCTGAGTAAAGAACCATCTGTCTTAAATCTATCACTCCTCAATTTGTAGCTATGCCCCCTTGTCCAAGCTGAAGCCATCATCCTCCGAAAAAGACTCTCACTGTCCACCCTATCTAATCCTCTGATCATCTTGTATGTCTCTCTTAAATCCCCTCTTAGCCTCCTTCTCTCCAATGAGAACAGACCCAAGTCCCTCAGCCTTTCTTCATAGGGCCTGCGCTCCAGACCAGGCAACATCCTGGTAAATCTCCTCCGCACCTTTTCCAATGCTTCCACATCCTCCCTGTAATGGGACGACCAGAACTGCACGCAATATTCCAAATGAGGCCGCACTAGTGTTTTGTACAGTTGCAGCGTGACATCACGGCTCCGGAACTCAATCCCTCTACCAATAAAACCTAACACACTGTAAGCCTTTTTAACAGCACTATCAACCTGGGTGGCAACTTTCAGGGATCTATGTACATGGACACCAAGATCCCTCTGCACATCCACACTACAAAAAATATTTCCATTGACCCTGTATTCTGCCTTCCTATTATTCTTCCCAAAGTGAATCACCTCACATTTATCCGCATTGAACTCCATTTGCCACCCTTCAGCCCAATTCTGCAGTTTATCTAAGTCTACCTGCAACCTGCAACATTCTTCCACACTGTCCACCACTCCACCAACTTTAGTCTCATCTGCAAACTTACTAACCCATCCACCTATGCCTGCGTCCAAGTCATTTATAAAAATGACAAACAGCAGTGGTCCCAAAACAGATCCTTGTGGCACACGACAAGTAACCGGACTCCAGGCTGAATATTTTCCATCAACCACCACTCGTTGCCTTCTTACAGAAAGCCAGTTTCTAATCCAAACTGCTGAATCTCCCTCAATCCCGTGCCTCCTGTATTTTCTGCAATAGCCTACCATGTGGAACCTTATCAAAGGCTTTACTGACGTCCATAATGAATGGACCTGATCCATGAACCTAATGCCTGTAATGAGGAGCAGTTGAGGACTCTGTGTCTGTACATGTTGGCATTTAGAAGGATGGCAGGTGTTCTCAGTAAAACTTACAGAATACTGTGAGGCCTGGATAGAGTGGACATGGAGAAGATATTTCAATCATTCTGCGAGACCAGGACCAGAGGGTTCAGCATCAGAGTGAAGGGATCACCATTTGGAACTAAAATGAGGAGGAACTTACTCAGCCAGGGAATGGAAAATCTTAGGAATTCACTGCCACAGAAGGCAATGAGAGCCAGTCACTGAGTGTACGTAAGACAGAGATAGATAGGGTTTTTGATTAGTAAGGAGATCAAAAGTCACTGGGAGAAAGCACAAGTATAAGATTGAGAAACATAAGCCATGATCAAATGGTGATGCAGACTTGATGGGCCAAATGCCCTAATTCTGTTTTTATATCTTATGGTCTGCGTGTAAGTAAATAAAGGGCATAACACGTGTTTTAGCTTCTCTGTACAGAGTTTAATGAGATGAGCTGAGATTTTTCAGCAATGTATCCAGCAACAACCATCACCAAAAGACAAGTTTGAAAAAAATATGCTCATGAAGCAGTAAGGACTGGAACCCTGCGCCCCCCCCCAGCCCCAACTCCTTAACGCTCATAATCCCTCTAACACTTGTGAACATGACAGGGTATAACAAGGTAAAGTGCAACATCCTTTCATTAACAGGAAAGTGGAAGTTTTATTCTTTAACACTTTAAAGTACAATTGAAGAAAAATTTGGATGACTTTTCAGTGTTACGTGTTCTTTTAAAAGAAGTTTTTCTAAATTAACACTTTGTCCTTGAATGATTTTATCAGACCTAGGCAATCCTTACAGCCTTGATGTTTTTGAAAACCACTTGTACTGGACCTCGAAGGAGAATGGTGAAGTCTGGAAACAAGACAAATTTGGAAACAGTCATAAGATAAAAGTAATGACTGTAAACCCATGGCTAACACAAGTTCGAATATATCAGGAACAGCGTTACAATCGCTCAGGTAGCAATTTATGATCTGAGACTAGGTATTATCTATAAGTAAATAATATTTATATAGTGAATTTGCTGAAAAAGGCATATTTTGTCGTAACTTTCCATCTTGTACTTTCCAGCAGGGCAGTTTGCCAATGGGGGCGGCATAGTATTTAGCTCTGCTGCTTCGTATGTGCTTGATGACTCATCAGATGCTGGTCCTGACTCTCAGTACATGCTAAAGTTTGTGTAATGCCAGTAATGAGCTGGTGGCTTACAATTGTCAGGTTAATCATTGTTTTTCATTAAAGGCTTGTAGGAGGCTTCACCCTTCATTCTGAGGCTATAGTGGCTATCCAGGTGACAGGTTATGGGTATCTGAGAGCAGAAAATCGGAAAAGAAAGCCTGGAGTGAGGAAAGAGTGGAAAGTAAGAGGTCAACAGTGACACTGTCTGCAACTTGCACTTCACACGAGGTAGCAGGATGAGGGAGATGTGGAACTCCATACACGGCATTAGGCCTGAACACAATAACATTCAAAATGTTCTCAGTAATGCCGGATACATTACAGCCTCAGTCACAGCCAGCCTTCTGATACAGAGCACCATGACTTCCAAGGGGCTGTGGTCAATGCATACACACATGTCGTGTGTTTTTAGCTGTTATTATGGGCCACCTTGCTCTTAATTTATATACACCTATTTTATTTTGTACTCAAGTTGTAAACTTTCTGGAATTTTAAAATATTCTTTTTTGTTTCAGTGCTTAATCCTTGCAAAGGTGTCTGCAGTCATCTGTGTTTGCTAAGACCAGGAGGGTACACCTGTGCTTGTCCTCAAGGCAGTCAGTTTCGAGATGGCAGCCTTATAGAGTGTGATGCAGGTATGTGCATTTCATCAATCAGCTTATTTAAAACATTACAGCTGATAAAAACCATTGGACTGTACAAACCACTTTTTCTTATGAATCAACCAAACCAACCTGATTGCTGATTTTATTTTGAGAGAAGGGATTGAAAAATAGATTGATTTGTGAATGCATATATGTTACATTTGACATAAATTAAACTGTTTGTTTCGGTGAGGTGATAAAAGATAGGAAAATGTTATGGTAATGTAAAAATGTTCTACCTTTTCTGTCCTTTGTTTTCCTTTTTGCCAACTTTTAATCTTTAGCTCCTGGTATTGGAAACTGTTCATTGTAATTAAAAATTTGCATATAACTTATATTGTTGAAAAGTGTGAATAAGTCAACTCATCAAATCTTTTCCCTTAAAATCCAACTTTCCTCAATTTTTTTGTACAATTCATATTTCTGTACTCTGAATTGTCTTGTAGCTCACCTCTGAATTTGCTGAGGAATATTATGTTGAAAGTATTTTAGATCTGACAGTGTTACTTAAAGCAAACAACTCTATCAAAAATGCAAAATCTTAAGTATTTATTCCATTTATTAAATGTTATTTATTTCTGACCTCGTTGATGCACTTAAAATATGCGTTCACATATACTTGATTCATGATCAATCTTGTCAAATTCAACACCTGAGGTTTGGACCAAAATTCCCAACTCTTTGCATTTACTACCCAGGAGCATTAGATACGCAGTCCAGTTCAAACCGAAAGTTGTTGAAATCAGAGAACAGACAAATAGTTATCAAAGAATGACGTTAAGAAATTGAAGGAACCTCTGTACAGCTTGGATAGGTGCCTAAAAATCAATGTGCAAAGACAGGAACACCTAACTTTGCTGCCGTTGGAAGGTAAAGTTGTAAAATATGTCAATAAAAATCATCAGAATTGATTCTTGGTTGCTTGATGATTTATCTGAATTTTCATACTGAAATGAATGAGAAAATTCGGAATCATGTATTTCAAAGTCAGCCCTGAGTGGTGCTCCAGGATTCTGAAGGTAAACTATTTGTAATGCAATAAAAATCTTAAAATTTCACAATATTTTCCAAAAAAAAATGACAGGCTTATCACATTTCAATGATTTATAATCAAGTATTGACAAAAGAATGGATGCAGACTCTGTTATATTGGGAATGTGGGTGGAACCCTTATGCATTTTTACAAGTCGGCCAATCAACAATAAACAAAGATTTTCTTCAAACTAGAAAATGGAGGAATGGATGGATGAAGCTGACTTGAAAATACAACTGAGGAAATATTGAGGCCTCCAATCAAGACATTGTATAAAGAAAAATGTCTTATTATTTTGGACATTTCCACATCACTCCTTTATTGCTGATGCTGTTGCTAAAGTTAGATCACAAAGGAGTGATCTCACAGGGATTCCTGGTGATCGAACAAACCTTGTTCAAACACTGAAGCTAGGGAAGTGATTGCTTGGCCCCTTACTGAGATATTTGTACCATCAATAGCCACTGGCAAAGTGCCGGAACTAACTGGTTGCTACTATTTAAGAAAGGTAGTAAGAAAATGCCAGGGAACTATAGACCAGTAAGCCTGGCTGAATAAATTGTTGGAGGGAATCCTGAGATACACGATTCACATGTGTTTGGAAAGGCAAGTGTAAATCTAGACCCCCGGTGGGGTCTTTCAATTCCATGCTCCGTCAATGAACACTCGCAGTCGGTCTGGCTGTTTAAGACTTTACTCTTTATTTCTTCAATCGGCTGGGTACAGATCATCCGGAAAACACAGAAGTTGAGCACTTCCGTATTCCTCGGAGGAGCTGCACACACAACTTAATACAAAGACATATTTATACTTTTCTTAAAGCAGGGTACATGGCATGATCACATAATGTATTCAAACAATTACCAATCAATACATGATATTGCTTCATTGACAGCTACATAATCCAATAGTATTAACTGGTAAACAACTTATGTCACCATGCTTAGGTTATTTTTTGTCTCGCCATACAGCGCCATAACATTTGCTACCGAAGGTCAGCTAGAATGGCTAGCACTGCATTATCTTATCATTACTGCTTTATTTATGCAGCTCTAGCAGAACTCAGAGTTCCCAGGCTAAAAGAGCTGCTCTAGCAGAATCTACAGTTCCCAGGCTAGAAGCCATTTTGTTGTGCTAACTTGCACGGCCTGTATCCAAGTTTCAGATTCTCTCAAGGACTGAACAAACCATTCATGAACAGCTTGAGAAAATGGTGGAACAACATGATCAAAGGAGAGAAGACAGTCACCAAGGTACAAAGTATATTGGCTCCAATATCAGCAATCCAATGAAAATGGGCTGTAGAAGCCCAGAATGAAACAGAATGAAGATCGTCACCAAAGCATTCAAGAATTGTGGGATATCCAATGATCTTGAAGACAAAGACAATGATAACTTTTGGGACTATATATAGATGATGATGTGAATGCTAACGAAGATGATGTCGATGATTCATGTAACAAAGTGATTCAAGAGGATTCAGCATGGGGATGTACCTACTAAAGAAGGTGCGAAACTTGACCTACTCATGGAAAATAAGGCAGGCAGCTGATTTAGGTGCCAGTGTGGGAGTGTTTTGGGGCCAGTGGCCATAATTCTATTAGTTTTAAAATCGTGGTGAAGGATAAACTGGATCTAAAAATTAAAGTTGGAGGAAGGCCAATTTTAACGATATTCGGCAAGGACTTTCAGAATTAGTTTGGGAGCAGACGTTCACAAGTAAAGAAACAGCTGGAAAATGGGAATCATTCAAACATGAGATGACGTGAGTCCAGAGACAATATGTTCCTGTTAGGGTGAAGGGCAAGGCTGGTAGGTGTAAGGAATGCTGGATGATTAGAAAAATTGAGGTCTTGATCAAGAAAAAGCTATAGACAGCAGAAATCTATTAATTCCCCAAATGACTACAAAAGCAGTAGGAGTGTACTTTAGAGGGAAATCAGGAGGGCAAAAAGGCGATATGAGGTAACGTTGGCAAGTAGGTTTAAGGAGAATCCAAAGGGATTCTACAAATACATTAAGGACAAAAATGCAATTAGGGAGAGAATAGGGCCTCTTAAAGAGCAGCAAGGCCACCTATATGTGAAACTGCAGGATGTGGGGGTGATACTAAATAAGTATGTTGCATCTGTGCTTCCTGTGGAGGAGGATAATGAAGATGGAGAATGTGGGGAAATATATAGCAACATCTTGAAAAATGTCCATATTACAATGGAATGCTGGATGTCTGTAAACATATAAAGGTGAATAAATACCTGGGACCCTGGAACTCTGTGGGAAGCTAGGGAAGTGATTGCTTGGCCCCTTACTGAGATATTTGTACCATCAATAGCCAATGGGAAAGTGCCGGAAGACTGAAGGTTGGCTAACGGGTTGATACTATTTAAGAAAGGTGTTAAGGGAATGCCAAGGAACTATGGACCAGTAAGCCTGATTTCAAGAGTGGACAAATTGTTGGAGAGGATCCTGAGGTATACAATTTACATGTGTTTGGAAATGCGAGGGCTGATTAGGGAGCATTGTAGATGGGAAACTGTGTCTCATGAACCTGAGTTTTTTGAAGAAGTAACAGAGGATGGGGGCAGAGTGGTGGATGTGATCTAAATGGACTTCAGTAAGGCATTCGACAAGGTTCCTCATATTAGACTGGTTAGAATAGAGGGAGAACTAGCTATTTGGATTCAGAACTGGCTCAAAAGGTAGAAGACAGTCGTGGTGGAGGGTTGCTTTTCAGACTGGAGGCCTGTGACCAGAGGTGTGCCACAAGGACTAGTCCTGGGTCCACTGCTTTTTTGCCATTTTTATAACTGATTTGGATGTGAACGTTAGGAGGTATGGTTAGTAAGTTTGCAGATGACACCAAAATTGAAGTTGTAGTGGACAGTGAAGAAAGCCACCTCAAGAGTACAACAGACTCTTGATCAGATGGGCCAATGGGTCGAGGAGTGACTGATGGAGTTTAATTTAAATAAATGTGAGGTGCTACATTTTTGAAAGGCAAATCAAGGCAGCACTTACACACTTCATGGTAAGGTCCTGAGGAGTGTTCCTAAACAATGAGATATAGATTCGTAGACCCTCGGAAATGGGTCATCGGTAGATAGGATAGTGATGGAGGCGTTTGGTACGCTTGCCCGTATTGGTCAGTGCATTGAGTACAGGAGTTGGGAGGTCATATTGCGGCAGTGTCCAGTACATTGGTTGGGCCACTGTTGGAATACGGCGTGCAGTTCTGCTCTCCCTGCTATAGGAAGGATGTTGTGAAACTTGAAAGGGTTCAGAGAAGATTTACAAGGATGTTGCCAGGGTTGAAAGGTTTGAGCTATCAGGAGAGGCTGAATAGACTGGGGCTATTTCCCCTGGAGCATTGGAGGCTGAAGGGTGACCATATAGAGGTTTATACAATCATGAGGGGCATGGATAGGGTAAATAGACAAGATCTTTTCCCCAGCGTGGGTAAGTGAAAAACTAGAAGGCACAGGTCTAAGAGAAGGGAGGTAAGAATTAAAATGGAACCGAGGGACAACATTTTCATGCAGAGGATGGAGCATGTATGGAATGAGCTACCAGAAGAAGTGGTGGAGGCTGGTACAATTACACATTTGAAAGTCATCTGGATGGGAATTTGAAAAGGAAGGGTTTAGATGGATATGGGCCGAATGCTGGCAAATGGGACTAGATTTATTTAAGATATCTGGCCAGCATGGACAAGTTGGACCGAAGGGTCGGTTTCTGCTATGTAACAATCTATGACTCTGTCTCTATGACTAAGTGGATTGGGACCTGTTATTCAAGTCTGAATGCATAAGTACTCTGGAGGAACAATTAACTTGCAAACTTAAATTGAAAAGTGCTGGAGGATGTGAAGAAATGGAGGACCAAGGATAAGCACATAATTCTTTAAAATATCATGCCAGGCAGGCAGATGAATCCAGAAATGATTAGAGAAATCCCAGCAGAAATGCAATTCTGTATCCTTTTATATGAAGTGATCTAAATGGCCACCTTCTCTGTTATCTATTTTGAAATTATTTGTTCTTAAGTGGAAAAACAGTAGTAACTGATGATGTATACATGTGTAATGTTTCGGTAAGTTGCTTTCTTTCTAATCATACTCAAGTGAATATGGAGGGGTTTAGAAGGGATGAATTCCTTGAATATGGGAAATCTCTTAATGTCAACACATAGATTGTCCAACATTCTAGGGAATGAAGCCAGATTGGTGGTCAAATGGGCAATGGGGATCATTTTAGTAATGCAACCTCAACACATTATGATTTTAGTTTGTTAAGAAAAGAGTTGGCTTGCAAAAAAGAACTTTGATTTGGAGGAAGTCAGATTTTGTTAAAATATGGCTGAACCTGGCCAAAGTAGACTGACAACTTCCTTGTGGGAAAATCTACAACAGAACAGTGGGTGCAGTGGAAGGGGGTTTCAAAAGAAAATGGAGGAAGTATAGATGTTCCCTCAAAGGTGATACGTAGGAGCCACAAACTCAGAAATCTGGATGTCGAGGAATGTTCAGGACTGGATAAAATAGAAAAGAGAAGCTTCGAGCAAGTGCAACAGGAGCCGTTGTGAATATTAAAAATTCAGGGGAACTTAAGAATGCAATTAGAGGAGTGGGGGTTGGTCGGCATATATAAAAGCACGAGTGGGTAAAATTAGTGAGAATCCAAAAATATTCTGTACCTATATTTAGGGGAAATCGGGATAACCAGGGAAAGAGTAGGAGCTATTAGGGACCAACGGGCAATCTGTGTGTGGAGCGAGAGGACGTTGATAGGCTTTTGTAAATGAGGACTTCATTTCTGTCTTCACTTGGGAGAAGGAGGATATAGATACAATATTTGTGGATAAGGGACTATGAGGTGTTTGAGCAAATTGATACAGGAAGTGAGGAGGTGTTGGACAGGTGTAAAATTGGATAAATCCCCAGATCCCAATTGATTATGTCCCAGGCTGCTTTGGGAAATGAAGGAGAAAATTACAGAGCCTCTGACACAAATTTTTTAATTCCTCTCTGGCTCCAGCGTAAGTTCCAGAGGACTGGAGGACAGCAAAGGTGGTTCAACTTTTGAAAAGGGTGGTAGAGATAAACCAGTCAGACCAGTTACTCCCACATCAATGATAGGAAACTATTGGAGTAAATTCTGAAGGCGAGATTTAAACTTCACTTAGAGAGGCAAGGTATCATCAGGGATAGTCAGCATGGCTTTGTCAGAGGGAAATCATGCCAAACGACTTGATTTTTTTCGTGGAGGTTATTAGGTGTAAATGCAGTTGATATGGTTTATTTGAATTTCAGCAAAGCCTTTGACAAGGTCCCACATGGGAGTCTGATAAAGAAGGTAAAAGCACATGGGATCCAAGTTAACGTGGCAAGATGAACCCAAAATTGGCTTCATGGTAGGAGACCAAAGGTGCTGCCCGAAAATTGTTTGTGTTTTAGGTTGGTGCCCAGTGATGTACAGCAGAGATCAGTGCTGCATCACCTATTATTCATAGCATATGTAGACAATACAGCTGGGGGTGAATGATAAGTTTCCAGATAACACGAAGATTGGCTGAGAAAGAAGGTCTAAGGTTACAGGAGGATATGGATAAATTGGTGAGATGGGCAAATCAGTGGCAGACAGAAATTAGCCCTGAAAAGTGCACGGTGACTATTTTGCAAGAAATAACAAGACAAGGGAGTACTCAGCGAACGCGGGACGCTAGGAAGCTCAGAGACACAGAAGGATGTTGGATACCTATCCACAGATCCCTGAAAGCACCAGGACAGGTTAATAGAGTGGTTAGAAGCCATACAGGACATTCAACTTTATCAATTGTGGCAAAGATTATAAAAGCAGAGAAGTTACGTTGGAGTTATACAAAACTTTAGTTAGACCACAGATGCAATAGTGTGTGCAATCCTGGTTGTCACACCATAGGAAAAATGTGATGGCATAGAGGAGATTCACCAGAATGTTTCCTGAATTGGAGCATTTTGGCTCTGAATGAAGCTGGATAGGCTGGAGTTTTCTTTTAGAGCTGAGAAAGTTAAGGGAAGGACCAGATAGAGATGTATATGATTTTGCGGTGTCTGGACAGGCTGAATAGAAAGCTGCTGTTCCCCTGAGTTGAAGAATCAATAACGAGGTGATATTGTTTTAGGGTGAAGGGCAGGCGGTTTAGTGGGTATTCAGGAAAAATGATTTCACCTGGAGAGTGGTGAGAATCTGAAATGAACTGCCTGGGAGGTCAGTAAGAGGCAGGAAACCTTAGGACCTTTTGAAAATTATGTGGATGAGCACTTTGAAGTATCAGTACATTCAAGGCAATGAGGCACGTGCTGGAAAAGTGAGAGTAGGTCAGCACAGACTCAGACAAAGTGTCTCTTCTGTACTGTATGACTCCATGAAGCTACTGAAAACATAACAGTAACAAGTATTTATATTTCCTCGCACAGTAACTCATTCCAGTTGAAACATTTGTTCACAGAACATGATCACTTCACCTTTCAGGCCTCTCACTGACCAACAAGTTTCATTTGAGGGAGAAAATCACAAGAGCTTCTGACACAATTTTTAAATTTTTCTCTGGCTCCAGTGTAAGTGCCAGAGGACTGGAGGACACCAAATGTGGCTCAACTTTTGAAAAGTAGAGATAAACCAATCAGACCAGTTATTCCCACATCAATGATAGCATGATTTGCATCCATATGGCAGTTCTCTCACTGAAGTTTGCAATCTTTCTTGTTTTATTTGTGTCTACAGCCATTGAGCTGGAGCAACCAATGCCACCTGCCTGCAAATGTAGGAATGAAGGAATTTGTTATTTTGAAGCAAATACTACAAAGTGCACGTAAGTTGAAAGCTATGAAACTCAAGGTAAAGTTGTCTGATTTACATTGGGCAGTTCACTGCTTTGAATACTGAGGTCTATGGGGTTTTTTTTCCATGTTTAACCTTGCTGCTCTGTGAAGTATGTTAAATTTATTGCATTCTGACTCTTCATGAGAATGTTATTTCATTGGTATATATCTTCCCTCATGGTAGAGTCTAGGACCAGAGGAGATAATCTCAGAATAAAGGGTGCCAATTTAAGACTAGAGATGAGAATAAATTTGAGCAGTGTTGTGAGTCTTTGAATCTCCTTGTGACAGACGGTGATGGGAGCAGAGCCCTTGAGTGTACTTAAACATAGAAAAGTTTTTTGTCATTTATATAAATGATTTGGATGTGAATATAGGAGGAATGGTTAGTAAGTTTACAGATGACACCAAAATTGGTGGTGCAGTAGAGAGTGAAGGATGTCATCTTTTGCATTTCCTGCACTTCTGCCCTCACATTCCTTCCCCCCAACAAAGATGAAGACAGGATCCCCTTTGTCCTCACATATCACCCTACCAACTTCCACATCCAACGTATCATTCTCTACCACCTACAATCCCATCCCACAACCAAAGAGATATTTCCCTCCCCACCCCATCTGTCTTCTGGAGGGACTGCTCTCTCCATGACTCCCTTGTCTGCTCCACACTCGCCACTAACCCCACCACTCCTGGCACCTATCTCTGCAACCGCAGGAAGTGCTACACCTGCCCCTACACCCCGCTCCTCACCTCCATTCAAGGCACAAAACAAACCTTCAATGTCAGACAGTGGTTCACCTGCACATCCGTCAATTTGTTCTACTGTAACCGCTGCTCCCGATGTGGCGTCCTATACCATGGTGAGACCAAGCATAGACTCAGAGACCATTTTGTTGAGCATCTGTGCTCTGTATGCAACGAACGACAACACGTTCCACTCACCATGTATTTTAACTCTTCCCCCCACTCCATGGGTGCCATGTCCATCCTGGGCCTCCTCTAGTGTCACAATACCACCCACAAACTGGAGGAACAGCACCTCATATTCCGCCTCTGGAGCCTATAGCCTGATGGCCTAAATGTGGATTTTACTAGTTTCAAAACCTCCCCACCCCAGCCTCATCCCATGTCCAACCCTTCATCTCATCCCAGCCTTTTTGACCTGACACAGCCTGTCCATCTTCTCTCCCACCTATCTGCCTCTCCTATCCCACTGACCAATCCGCCCCACTCCCTACCTGCAGTCACCTATCACCATCCCACCTACCTTCCCCAGCCCCACCCCCTTCTCTCTATTTATTTCTGAGCTCCCTTCCCCCTCCCTATTCCTGAAGAAGGGTCCTGACCCGAAATATCAACTTTCCTGCTCATCTGATGCTGCCTGGCATGCTGTGTTCTTCTAGCTCCATACTGTGTTATCTCTGACTCCAGCATCTGTAGTTCTTGCTATCGCTACATCTCAGAGTACAACCGGTCCTTGATCAAGAGGGGCACACAGTTTAATTTAGATAAGTGTGAGGTGTTGCATTTTGCTAAGGAAAATTGGTGCAGGACTTATATATTTCATGGTAGATTCCTCTTCATGGAGAGCATTGCTGAACAAAGAGACCTTGGGGTGCAGGTTCATACGGCCTTGAAGGTGGAGTCCCAGGTAGACAGGATAGTGAAGAAGGCATTTGGTGCACTGGCATTTATTGATCAGTGCATTGAGTATGGAAGTTGGGATGTCATGTTATGGCTCTAAAGGACATTGGTTAGGCCACTTTTGGAATACTGTGTTCAGTTCTGGTCTCCCTGCTGTACAAATGATTTTGTTTAAACTTAAAAAAGGTGGAGGAAAGATTTACAAGGATACTGCTGGGCTGTGGGTGTTTAAGCCACAGGGACAGGCTGAATAGGCTGTGGCTGTTTTCTCTGGAGTATTGGAAGTTGAGGTTTATAAACCTTACAGAGATTTATAAATTCATGAGGGGCATGGATAAGGTAAATAGCCAAAACCTTTTTCCCCGGATAGGGGATAGTTTCCAAAACTAGAGGGCATAGATTTAATGTGAGGGGGGAAAGATATAAAAAAGACTTAAGGGGCAGCGTTTTCACACAGAGGGTGATACCTGTATGGAATGAGCTGCCAAAGGAAGTGGTGGAGGCTGGTACAATTACGACATTTAAAAGGCATCTGGATGGGGATATGAATAGGAAAGGTTTAGAGAAATATGGGCCAAATGCTGGCAAGTGGGACTAGATTAGTTTAGGATATCTGGTTGACATGGACGAGTTGGATCAAAGAGTCTGTTTTTGTGCTGTACAACTCAATGACTCTACAACACCATGGGTGTTTCATCCCACCATGTTTATGCCAACCATGGTTAATTTTTATTCATTTGTTTGATGTGGGTGTTGCTGGCTGGCCAGAATTTATTGCTCATCACAGTTGCCCTTGATAAGGTGGTGGTGAGCTGCATCTTGAACCTTCGCAGTCCACTTGCTGTGGGTTGACCCACAATGCCTTGAGGGAGGGACTTCCAGGATTTTCACCCAGTGACAGTGAAGGAGTGGTGATATATTTCTAAGTCAGGATGGTGAGTGGTGTGGAGAGGTACTTGAAGGTGTGGTGTTCCCATGTGCAGGTAGTGCTGCCGTAATGCGTGTTTTGTTAACACGAATTGACTGTTATGCGATTGATGAAAAGTGAATGCTGTTTATAAAAAGCAAAGTTTCTGCTGTACTGGTATAGCAGTTTTCTATGGCAATTTCCCTTTAACGTGATTTTTTATGGCGATTTTCTATAGCGCAAGGTCTCACAAGAATGCAATTATCACATTACAGAAGAACTACCTGTATAACCAGCCCAGCTCGTCCCCTCCTCACACCACATCCCAAAACCAGCCCAGCCTGTCCTCGCCTCCCTAACCTGTTCTTTTTCTCACCCATCCCTTCCTCCCACCTCAAGCCGCACCTCCATTTCCTACCTACTAACCTCATCCCACCTCCTTGACCTGTCTGTCCTCCGTGGACTGACCTATCCCCTCCCTACCTGTACTCTCCTCTCCACCTATCTTCTTTTCCCTCCATCTTCGGTCCGCCTCCCCCTCTCTCCCTATTTATTCCAGAACCCTCTCCCCATCCCCCTCTCTGATGAAGGGTCTAGGCGTGAAATGGCTCCTGAGATGCTGCTTGCCCTGCTGTGTTCATCCAGCTTCACACTTTGTTATCTTGTATCTGCTGCCCTTGACCTTCTAGATGGAAATAGAACATAGAACATAGAACAGTACAGCACAGAACAGGCCCTTCAGCCCACGATGTTGTGCCGACCATTGATCCTCATGTATGCACCCTCAAATTTCTGTGACCATATGCATGTCCAGCAGTCTCTTAAATGACCCCAATGACCTTGCTTTCACAACTGCTGCTGGCAACGCATTCCATGCTCTCACAACTCTCTGTGTAAAGAATCCGCCTCTGACATCCCCTCTATACTTTCCTCCAACCAGCTTAAAACTATGACCCCTCGTGTTAGCCATTTCTGCCCTGGGAAATAGTCTCTGGCTATCAACTCTATCTATGCCTCTCATTATCTTGTATACCTCAATTAGGTCCCTTCTCCTCCTCCTTTTCTCCAATGAAAAGAGACCGAGCTCAGTCAACCTCTCTTCATAAGATAAGCCCTCCAATCCAGGCAGCATCCTGGTAAACCTCCTCTGAACCCTCTCCAAAGCATCCACATCTTTCCTATAATAGGGCGACCAGAACTGGACGCAGTATTCCAAGTGCGGTCCAACCAAAGTTTTATAGAGCTGCAACAAGATCTCATGACTCTTAAACTCAATCCCCCTGTTAATGAAAGCCAAAACACCATATGCTTTCTTGCCACTTGGGTGGCCATTTTATGGTCATGGTTTTTGGAAAGTGCTGTCTGAGGATCTGAATGATGCCATTCTAAATTAATCTCATCTGTCGGGACATGATCCTTTATCCCTTTATTCCCTACCTGTTCATGTGTCTGCCTCAGGGCCTCTTAAACATTGCTGTTATATATGTCTCTACCATCTCCCCTGGCAGAGCATTTCAGGCACTTACCCCTCTCTGCTTAAAAAAATTGCCTCACATCTCCTTCAGATTTACATCCCTCTCACTTTACACCAATGCCCACTAGTATTTGACATTTTCACCCTGGGTAAATGAGTCTGACTATCAAGCTTATCCACGCATCTTCAAATTTTATAAACTTCCATCAGGTCACCTCTCGGCATCCAGTGCTCTCGCAAAAACAATCTAAATTTGTCCAAATTCTCCTTATAGCTATACACTCCAGTCCAGGTAACACGCAGGTAAGTCTCTTTTGCATCCTATCTGGAGCTTTCACATCTTTTCTCCAGTGTGGTAACCTGAACTGCCCACAATACTCCAAATGTGGCCTAACTAAAGTTTTATACATCTGCAATATCATTTGCCAACTTTTATACTCAATGCACCAACCAGTGGAGGCAGGCCTGCTATATGTCTTCTTTACCATCTTATCCACTTGTATTGCCACTTTAGGGAGATATGGACTTGCATTCCAAGATCTCTCTGCATATCAATGCTCCTAAGGTCCCTGCATTTACTGCCCAACTTTCCTGTTACACTTGACCTCTCATTTAGCGAGATTAAATCTGCCATTTGTCTGCCCAACTTTCCAACTGACCTATGTCCTGTAGTTTCTTTTGACAACCTTCCTCATTATCCATAACTCTACCAATTTGCGTGTCATCAGCTGCAACCTTATTAATCAGACCACCTACATTTACATCCAAATCATTTATATAAATTACAAACAGCAGAGGCCCCAGCAATGATCCTCGCTGAATACCATTAGTCGCAGCTCCAGTCAGAAAAATATCCCTCCACAACTACCCTATGTCTCCTATGACCAAAACAGTTTTGTATTTGGATCACCAACTCACTGTGCATCCCATATGATTTAATTTTTTGGACCAGTCTACCATCAGGGATCTTGTTAAATCCTGTAGTAAAGTCAATGCACATAACATCCACTGCCCTACCCTCAGCAGTCATCTTCATCACTGCTTCAAAACCTCAATCAAATTTATGAAACAAGACCTCTCCCACATAAAGCCATGCTGACCATCCCAATAAGTCCATTCTTTTCCAAATGTGAATAAACCCTGTCCCAAAAAATCTTCATTCATAATTTACCAGTGACATAAGAATCACTGACGCAAAATAGAGAACTCACCAGCACTCCAGCAGGGGAGTCAGCGTGGGATCAGCACAGAATTGGAAAGTCCAGGTTTTGAGCCAATTAATTCAACCATAATCTCACCTCATGCATATTGATCAGGAATTCTCAGGAGAATCTGTATTGGTGTCCACCAGCTGAAGGACTCTACTAGACTGAACCAATTACCCTGATGACCAGGAAAACAGCCTGATCAGCCTGTTAGGTAGGTCACAAGCCCTCTTAGAGGAAAACAGTGATTCTTGGTCTCCTTCAAAGGAAATTACCCGAAATTTATATAAAATATATATATATTAACAGCAAAGCTGGACATCACTGATAATGCAATCAAGTGAAACAGAGACCGAAGTGAATAAGGCTTTAGTGAAGTCCTGCTCAACCATGCCTTTAGACATGGTGTAAATAGCAAACAAATGTTCATCAGTTTACACTAGTATGGTGTCCAGTCTCAGCTCTCAAAAACATCTGCTCACAAGCCAGAGAGATTCTTGGTCAGAAATATGAAACAAGAAGGGGATGGTCTATGTCCTATGTTCTATGGTCACTCTTTTAGGACTGTATTACAGATGCCCAAATAGCCATTGGGTACTAGAGAAGCAAATGTGCAGAGCGATTGCAGATACCTGTGGGAATATTAAGTAGTATTGTTGGAGATTTTAATTTCCCCTGTATTGACTGGCCCACCCAGACTATAAAAGGCCCGGATTGGTGGAATATTTCAGTGTCCAAGGAAATTTCCTAGATCAATATGTAAAGGCGCCTAATTGGGCGGGGGGGGGGGGGGGGGTGGGGGTGGTTGTGTAACACTGGACCTCCTCTTCGGAAACGAGGTCGGGCAAGTGACTGAAGTGTTAGTGGGAGAGCACTTTGGACCCAGTGACCATAAGTCTCTTAGCTTTAATATAGTTATGGAAAAAAGTAGGACAGGTCCACAGGTTTAGAAGGATATGGACCAAATGTGGGCAGTTGAAACTAGCTGAGTGGGTACATTGGTCAGCATGGACCAATTTCAGCTGAGGGGCCTGTTTCCATGCTGTATTAGCCTTTGATTCTACTACTTTATGTAAAGATAGTCAAAGCCTCTACCATCATCATTTGTAGCTTTGAACTGAACATGCATGTTAAAATAAATGCTATCATGGCAATTTGTATTCTTTGGTGGAATAGTTGGCATGGTTGATAAGACAGGAATTGTGGATCAGATTTGTGCCAATAACATGAGGTTCAATCTCTCTTTCTGGTTGGGATGAATTCAAGGAAGTCACAACACTGTGAATCTAACTTTGGGCTGAGAGTTTTAAAAAAAATCCAAAGACTATCAATACAATTATGGCCAAGACATAATAAGAACTGCAGATGCTGGAGAATCTGAGATAACAAGGTGTAGAGCTGGATGAACACAGCAGGCCAAACAGCGTCATCTGACGAAGGGTTTAGGACCAAAACGTCAGCCTTCCTGCTCCTATGATGATGCTTGGCCTGCTGTGTTCATCCAGATCTACACTTTGTTATCTCCAATTATGGCCAAAGTGGGTTTTATTCAACGTCAAAACACATATCAGCAAAGATCACTGAATACTAACTAGTAGATGGAAACAAGGGCTGAATTGAGCACACAACTGATTTTCTTTTCATGTGGCTGCTCTCCAGAGAGAGTTTGTGTTTCATGACCAAAATCCATTTTTATTAAAGTACAAAATATGCGTTTTAAAATGTACTATCAGTTGGAGCAAATTGTTCTCAGAACAAACTAAATAAAAATAGATTGAAATCCTATTCATTTCCTGATTATCTTGGTGATAGTAATCTTTTGGCGGAGTCAGAAATTCCTGGGTTCAAACACCAGGCCAAAGAACTGAGTGCATAATTCAGGCTGACACTTTGCAGTTTTGACCGCGAAGCTATCCATTAGATGAGATGTCGAATCTTGCCCTCGACTTCTCTTGTGAAAGATCCCATAGAGCTACTTAAAGAAAGATTAGGTAGTTCTGCATTCCAGCCAATATATATCCCTCAACTGGTATCACTAAAACAGCTGATAATGGGAACTGCAGATGCTGGAGAATCCAAGACAATAAAATGTGAGGCTGGATGAACACAGCAGGCCCAGCAGCATCTCAGGAGCACAAAAGCTGACGTTTCGGGCCTAGACTCTTCATCAGCTGATCATTTCTCTCATTCCTGTCTGTGGGAAAGTGCTGTGTGTAATTTTTCTCCCCTAGTTCCCTTCGTTACGAAAGTGACCAAGCTTGAAAAATACTGCAGTCGTGTGATAGAAAATGTCCTGAGGTTGTGATAAGTGATGCTTTATTTCTCAAGTGGAATCAAAATAATACATTCACTTCTGGTCTTCCTGCTTAAGAAAGGACTTGTGAAACTTGAAAGGATGCAGAAAAAGATTTACAAGGATGTTGCCAGGGTTGGAGGGTTTGGGAGAAGCTGTATAGGCTGGGTTGCATTCCCTGAAGCATTGGAGGCAGAGGGTGACACTAGAGTTATATAAGTTCATGAGGGGCATGGATAGGGTGAATAGCCAAAGTCTTTTCCCCAGGACAGGGGAGTCCAAAACTACAGGGCATAGTTTAAGGTGAGAGGAAAAAGAATTAAATGGCTCCTAAGGGGCAACTTCTTCACGCAGAGGATGGTGTATGTATGAAATGAGCCGCCATAGGAAGTGGTGGTGTCTGGTACAATTACAACATTTAAAAGGCACCTGGATAGGTACATGAATAAGAAGGGTTTAGAGAGATGTGCTAAATGCTGGCAAATAGGTGTAAATTAATTTCAAATATCTGGTTGGGATGGATGCTTTGGTCCGAAGTGTCTGTTTCCTTGCTTTACATTTCTATGACTCCAAGTATATTCTTTTTGGAAGCTGACTCCTCAATCTTCTATTTTCAAGTCTACTTATCATTATCTACATATTTTCCAATATTTTTCCATTAATTATTTATTGCACATTATTTTTTCCATTAATCATTTATTGCATATACCATTAATCAAAAAAATTACAATATTCAGTGGCACAAGATAATTCCTCTGGCTTCTCCTTCTTATAGCCCCTGAAGTTTGTAATCACTTCCAGCAATATTACTTACGATTTGTGTGAGTTTCAGCTGGCCACAAAAGGGACACATCTGAATGAGGAAATATTTTAGCTCTGTAATTTTTGGTGAAATGCAAAACATTTATACTTTCACTGCTGTTAGTGAACTAAGTATCCACTCTTAATTAACAATGCAATAATCACTTCCCTGTTGTTTAAGATCATTTGTGCTCTAAGTAAGTTATTAATGAGAACTGTGGTGAGAAATTACTATGATTAATAAACAGTGGCCCAGATTTTCCGCTGGCCAGAAAAACCTTATTTCAAAGTAGATGAGTCCATTGACAAATCCTGGAATTAAAACAAGATCTAAAAGTGGGGAGAGATAATGGGAACTGCAGATGCTGGAGATTCCAAGATAATAAAATGTGAGGCTGGATGAACACAGCAGGCCAAGCAGCATCTCAGGAGCACAAAAGCTGACGTTTCGGGCCTAGACCCTTCATCAGAGAGAAGGTCTCTCTCTGATGAAGGGTCTAGGCCCGAAACGTCAGCTTTTGTGCTCCTGAGATGCTGCTTGGCCTGCTGTGTTCATCCAGCCTCACATTTTATTATCTAAAAGTGGGAGCGTGATTTCATATGCAACGAATGCTAAAGTTACAATCTGTCAAGAGATAATTGTCTAACTGACCAGAATTAGACTGATAATTTTTATTTTCTGCCAGTAGGAATTTTTTTTTAATGTGGTGTATTTTATGCTTCTTGCAGATGTCCTTATGGATATACAGGAAGGTACTGTCAGTTTGGAAGATCCCAAGCACCAACCCATTCAACAGGTACTTAATGAAGTTCAAAAAATCATAATATTCAATGGCACAATGTAACTCCTCTAGCTTGTCATCCTTATGGCCACCAAAGTTTATAATTACTTTATACTTCCAGCAATATTACTGTAGGATGGCACAGTGGCTGAGTGGTTGGCACTGCCACCTCACAGTGCCAGGGACCTGGGTTTGATTCCACCCTTGGGCGACTGTCTGTGTGGAGTTTGCACATTCTCCCCGTGTCTGTATGGGTTTCCTCCGGGTGCTCCAGTTTTCTCCCACAGTCCAAAGATGTGCAGGTTAGGTGGATTGGCCATGCTAAATTGCCTGTGGCATTCAAGGATGAGTGGATTAGCTGGGTTATAGGGGGATGGGTCTGGGTGGGATGCTGTGAGAGTCAGTGTGGACTTGTTGGGCGCAAGGGCCTGTTTCCACAATGAAGGGATTCTATCATCTTATGATTTGTGTGACCTTCAACTGGCCACAAAAGGGACGTATCTGAAAAAGGAAAGAAGATTTTGCTCTTTAATTTTTTGTGAAATGCAAAATAATTTTTGCACAAAATGCAAAATTAACAATAATTAATTAAAAATACAATAATGAATACTATAAAGAGAATCATTGGGATTTGTCAGAATTATTTGTTGATATATTTAATGCAAAGTATCGATCCCAAAGCGTTACAAGCTCACAGTTTGTGTAAAATCCTTCCCTTGAAGTAATATCAATTCCGATAAATTAATTCTCAGGAACAATCAGATCTCCTACAAGTGATTCTACTGTTTAAACCTTTGGATCTCCCAACATTCATTATGCAATAATTTAGACAGTTATGAAATAATGTGATAAATACTTGCTTATCTATGAATATAGATTAAAAAAAACTACCTACAAACTAAAACAGACAGTGTAGAAATAAAATAATTCATAAAAATATCATTAGCATGCAAAATAACAAAGCAAGTTGCTTTCTTAAATTATTATTAGGTAAGTTGTTATATATTTGTTTTTTCCAAAGAGAATGGCAAAGTCTAATGTTTAAGAGGTTACCCCACAGTTGTATTTGATAGTCATTTAATACGACAGATCCTGGAATTTTGATAAGCTTTTTTGCATTGCAGCAACTGCAGTCTTGTTGACTATTATTATCATCTTAATTCTGGGAGTACTAGCTGGTGGTGCATTTCTGAATTACAGACGGACAGGCTCAATCCTGCCATCTTTTCCTAAGCTTACAAGGTAACAACTCTTATATGTGAATTTACTGACGCCAGGATTTACTAATGTTAAGAATGTGGGGATATCAATGACACACAAGTAGTGTACGATGTCATTGAATAGCACACTGTTTGTTGCACTGGATATATAACATTACATTATTAGCCTTTAAAAAGTGCTTCAACTGTTAAGATTACAAATATACTTGTTAAAAATACATGCTTTTTTCATGCCTTTTACACAGGAATGCTAGGCTTCAATCCAAAAGCAAAGATACATTCACACATTTTTAAAACTGATGGGCTGAATCATGGGAATGATAGTACAGTGTTCACGTTACTGATTCTAAAGCTCATATTAATGCTCTATTGATGTGAATTCAACAGCTGGAGAACTCAATCACGTCTAAATCTTGATGTAAAAGGCTATTTTGAGTAATGATGTCATAAAATTGGTCAGTGCATTGAGTATAAGAACTAGGACATCATGTTGCAGCTGTACAGGATATTGGTGAAGCCACTTTCAGAAAACTGTAGTCAATTCTGGTCTCCCTGCTGTAGGGAAGATGTTAAACTTGAAAGGGTTCAGACAAGGATGTTGCCAGGATTAGAGGGTTTGAGCTATAGGAAACGGCTAAATAGGCTGGGTCTTTTTTTTCCCCCCTAGACCCTTAGAGGCTGAGAGGTGATATAAAAACCTTTTATAGAGGTTTATAAAATCATGATGGGCATGGACATGGTGGATAGCCAAGGGCTTTTTCCCATGGTAGGGGAGTGGTACTAGAGGGTATGGGGTTACTGTAAGAGGGGAAAGATGTAAAGGCAACTTGAGGGTCGATTTTTTTTTCAAACAGATGGTGGTATGTGTATGGAATGAGCTGCTAGAGAAGATTGTGGAGGCTGGTACAATTAAAACATTTAAAAGGCATCTGAATGGGTACATGAATAGGATGGGTTTAGAGGGATATCGGCCAAATAATGGCAAATTGGACCACATCAGTTTAGGATACCTGGTCAGCTTAGACAAGTTGGACCAAGGGGTCTGTTTCTCTGCTATGTAAGTGCAGACTCTATAAAAACCATCAGGTTCACGAATATCCTTAAGGGAAGCAAATCTACCATCTTTAATCAGTCTGGCCTACTTACGACTCTAGATCCACAGCAATGTATTTGATTCCTAAAGAATAACAAAAACATTCTATTAATGCTTGAAATATGAAATAAACACCGATTCTGGAGAAGCTCAGCAGGTCTGCCAACATCTGTGGAGAGAGGCATCTTAGCACTATTACTTCATAAGCAGCTTCAGGCCTGATGAACATATTTGCTAGAAATGACTGCTGCAGAGTCCACTCAACCATTATCAGTAAGCCCAGGAAATCTACCGTGGTTCAATGGAGAGTGCAGGAGGGCATGCCAGGAGCAGCACCAGGCATACCTGAAAATAAGGCATCAACCAAATGAAGCTACCAGACAGGATTATCTGCATGCCAAATAGCATAAGCAGCAAGTGATAGACAGAGCTAAAAGATCCTGCAGCCAAAGAACCTGATCTAAACTCTGCAGTCCTGCCGCACTGAGTGAATGGTGGTAGACAACTAAACAACTCACCGCAGAAAGAGGCTCCACAAATATTCCCAACCTCAGTGATGGAAGAGACAAACACACCAATGCAAAATATAAGGCTAGAGCATCTGCAGCAGTCTTGAGCCAGTAGTGCCAAGTAGATGATCCATCTCAGCCTCCTCCAGTCGTCCCCAGCATCACAAGTACCAGGCTTCAGCCAATTTGATTCACTCCATGTGATATAAGGAACTGGTTGGAGACACCAGATGCTGCAAAAGCTACTGAAGACTTGTGCATCTGCCTGACAATGTGGAAAATTGACCAGGTATGTCTGGTACACAAAAGGCAGAATAAATTGAACCCAACCGATTCCCATCCCGTCAATCTCTGTCAGCAGTAAAGTGATGGAAGGTGTCATCAACAGTGTTATCAAGCAGCACCTGTTCAGCTATAATCTGCTCAGTGTTGCCCAGTTTGGGTTCTGCCAGGGTCATTCAGCTCCTGACCTCATTACAACCTTAGTTAAAGCATGGGTAAAAGAGCTGAATTTCTGAGATGAGAGTGACACCCCTTGACATCAAAGCCACATTTGATCAAGTGTGGCATCAAGGATTCAGAGCAAAACTGGAATCAATGGGTATCAGAGGGCAAACTCTCTGCTGGTTGAAGTCATACCTGGCACATAGGAAGATGGTTGTGGTTGTTGGAGGGCAGTCATCTCAGCTCCAGGATATCTCTGCAGGAGTTCCTCAGGGTAGTGTCCTAGGCCCATCCATCTTCAGTTGCTTCATAAATGAGCTTACCTCCATCATAATGTCATAAGTATGAGGTTTACTGATGATTGCACAACGTTCAGCACTATTCAGGACTTCTCAGATACTGAAAGAGTCCACGTTCACAAGCAACAGGATCTGGACAATATGGTAAGTAATACTTGCATCATAGTCATTGCATGGCATTTGTATCTGCAATAAGAGGGAATATAACTATTGCTCCTTAATATTCAATGGTGTTACCATCACTGAATTCCCCCATTCTCAAGAATCCTTGGAGTTACCCTTGACTAGAAACTCAACTGGACTAACTGCATAAACACTGTCATAGATAACAAAGTGTGGAGCTGGATGAACACAGCAGGCCAAGCAGCATGTCAGGAGCACAAAAGCTGACGTTTCGGGCCTAGACCCTTCATCAGAGAGGGGGATGGGGAGAGGAAACTGGAATAAATAGGGAGAGAGGGAGAGGCGGACCGAAGATGAAGAGAAAAGAAGATAGGTAGAGAAGAGAGTGCAGGTGAGGAGGTAGGGAGGGGATAGGTCAGTCCAGGGAAAATGGACAGGTCAAGGAGGTGGGATGAGGTGGTAGGTAGGAGATGGAGGTGCGGCTTGGGGTGGGAGGAAGGGATGGGTGAGAGGAAGAACAGGTTAAGGAAGCAGAGACAGGCTGGGCTGGTTTTGGGATGCAGTGGGGGGAGGGGATGAGATGAGCTGGTTTTGTGATGCAGTGGGGGGAGGGGACGAACTGGGCTGGTTTTGGGATCAAAATCCTGGAATTCCCTTCCTAAGGACACATGGCTCAACCTAAAGCATGCGGACTGCAGCGGTTTAAAAAGACAGCTCACAACCACCTTCTCAATGGCAGGTCGGAATGGGAAATAATGCTGTCCAGTCATGTCCCATGACTGATTAAATTTTAAAAGATGTCCTAAATTATCCAGCCTGTATCCTATGACTGTCAGGAAGAAACTATTATTGTGGAGTACTGACACATATATACCTATGGTTTACTTGCTCAAATATCAAAGGAACAGTACAAAACTTACCTTTACCTAGGGTATATATTCACTTCCATAAAATGATGCTATATTAAATAATAACTTTTTTTGTTTTTCTTCAGTTTAAGTCGTCTTATGAAGCCTAAAGATAATGGAGTGACATTTAGATCTGGACTGGATACTGGAATAGACAGTGGAGCCTCTGCCATAGACATAGATTCTGCTATTGATGGAGCAATGCAGTTGGTAAGATATAATCAAATTTCTTTTTAAAGCTTGTTATTGTAAAAGTTTATGCCGTGCCAAGTGCTTCACAGATGTGCTTAGTACTTTTACTAAATCTAAATCAATTCTGTTTCTGTAACAGAATGAAAACTTTGTAATGGAGGCAGGAAAGCAACCAGTCACGTTCGAAAATCCCATGTTTGGAATGAAGGGAAATGTTCCCAGTGATGCTCCTGAAGTCCAGCAATCAGCGGTAACTGCAAATAAAATATACAGATGTACCATATGATAATTAAATATATTTACAGTAATTTGTTTATTAAGTTAACTTCAGTTTAGATGGTGATAATAGTCCTATAACTTTATCATATGTTATTGTATTTCAGAATTGCTCAAGTTCTTCTAACATATATATGTCTAAGAAGATTATTTTATTAGCATTTCTTATAATACTTTATTTTGTAATAAAAGATTAGTTGATTTGAACTATATAACGTGTATATATGATATAGTTTAGGAAAGTGAAATAGAATATAGGAAGGGGAGCATGCCATCCAGTCCCTGGAGTCTGTTTCATAATTCAGTTAGATCATGCCTAATCTGGATATCTCTATAATTCAACTAACCCACAACGGTCATATATTCCTTCAAGTCCTTACCTGACAAAAATATATGAATCTTGGATGAATTGACATTTTCAAAACTAACCTCAACAGCTTTTTGAAGGAGAGTGTTCAAGATTTCCACTCCATTTTGTGAGAAGTTTCTTCTGACATCACTCCAAATGAAATTAATTGTATATGCTTATGAAAGACAAGTAAGACAAATATTATATTTTCTTCTATCCTTATTCTAGGCTTCCTCACCAGAAGAACATTTCTATTAATCGGATCAATTCATTCATTAATTCTAAATATCTCAAATAGATCACCCTTCAGTCTTGAAGGGATTCAAAGTTCAATAGGGTTAGGGTTATTCGAAATAACCTTTTATTCAGAAAGTAATGCTTTAAGACCAGCAGCCCTCTTGTCAGTCTGCAGTGTCTCTCTAAGGCTACTATATTCTTACTACACTGGACCTAAAGGTAGTATTCCAGGTACATTCCAAACAAAAAGCTTATTAGAATATAGGATAACGTCCATTTTTCACTTTGTATGTTCTTCTCTCCAGTATTTGACTAACATAATGTTTATTAGATTGGTTAGATATCAACTTTTGGTTCAAGCTATTAAACAGAGACTGCCCAGAGAAATCATACAATCAGGTTCAAAATTTTCTAATCTGAAGATAATACATTTGACATTTTCCTTTTAGGATACAACGGCAGTTGGTGGTGAAACAAATGGAAGCAGTTTTGAGAATCCCATCTCTACATCTATGCCTCCTTTTGTGGAAAAGCCTGTTCCAGCTGGATCACAAGCTCGGGTAAATGGAATGGTGAATTTATGTAAATGGTTTCATTTTATAAGAATTTTTGACATTCTAATTTTGTGTGTATTTTATATGTATAAAAGGACAATAATGAATACATATAAATTAATGTGTGTGTATATATGTATGTACCTGTATTTTAGAGCCATGGTTAAAAACATCTGGAGTACATCCAGCCCATTGTGTATGCAAAAACAACTGCCTATGTACTCTAATCCAATTTTCTACCACTTAGTCAATAGCTTTGTATGTCTTGGCATCACAAGTGTACATCTAAATGCTTCTTAAATGTTATGCTGGTTTCTGCCTTTACCACATTTTGAGACGGTGAGTTTTCGATTCCCCAACCTCTGGGTGAAAATGAAACTTTCTTACATCGCCACTAAAACCTCTGACCCTTAACTTAATTCTGTGACCTCTGATCATTGATCCTTCCTGTCCACTTGGCAATCATGCACCCCCCCACCCCACCTTCTCTGCTCCAAGGTAAACAAGTCAGTCTATCCAATCTCTCTGCTTAACTAAAACTCTCCACCCCAGGTTACATCCTGATGAGATGTCCTCTGCACGCTCTTCAGTGCAATTACATGCCTTCTACAATGTGGACTCTCGAACTGCATGTAATACACTCGCTGTGAGACCGATAGTCAACAAGTACCATAAGAGAAAGTTGAAAAGAACTTTGAAGACTGAATTCAAGGGGACCCAAGTCCTCATAATCGAGGCTTAGCCCAGGGATGGTGTGAGGCCGGAGGCAGCCCACCAGGATGGTGTCTTCTTGGAGTCAGGTTGCTTGTGAATGCAGCCCAAAGCTGGTGGTAAACCCGTGGTTTCCTAGTTTATCCCTTGCTCCCCTCTTGAATAATGGTGTCACACTAGCTGTTGTCATCTGCTGGCACCTCTGTTGTGGCCAGAGAGGAACTTAAAATTATTAGTAATGCCTCTACTGTATTCTTTCGTGCCTTACTCAGCAGCCTGAAATACATTTCATTCACCCCCACAGGTTTATGTACATTTAAGCCTGCTGGACCTTTGAGAACCTTCTCTCTAGTAATGCTAATTTCTTTAAATGTGTCACAACCCTCTTACCTGGTTTATATACCCACATGTTCACGAGTGAGAGAGACAACCAGCACATCTAGAATCCGACTTACATCTTCATCAAAGCACCTACTGCAATCTGATTCCTTGTTCTTGTCCAAGATCCAATAATAGGTTTTCTTCGGTTGCTGTTTCAGATGTGGGACATAGACATTGTCTTTTCGGTGTTATGGACCAGACCAAACCCACCCCCACCTCCAAAAATATATAAAGGAGATAGCCTAAACCCTAACTTTTAACTTAGTTACACTTGCCTTTAAGATGCTCTGTTCCAGATGTAATTTGACTAGTTACACAATTCTGCTTTAAGCAAAACACACATTTTATTCTTACCACCAGTTAAAATACGTACAAAAGAAAGAAGAATTGGAATAACAACTCTGTTGGAAAACTTAAATAAATCTGTTATTTTAAGTAATGTTAAGTACTGAACTGTAACTGTTCCAATATAGTAACACTCCATGAACTCAGCTTGGGAAAGGCAAATTCAGTAAAATAAATTGTCTCACACGTGACTTTGGCAGGGGGAGAGAGAGAACCTAAGCTTTTTAGGTGTAGCAAAGATATGTATAGTTTTGAGAACCAGCTTCAAAGCCCCAGCAACAGCTGAAAGCTAATCTGTGGAAGCTTGACCCTACCCATTTCTGCTGCTTCTATTGTTCCAACTTCCTTTTTTAAAAAACCCAAAGCCTCATAAGCTGTTTACTTTATTGGCTTGGAACAGATAGTTCATTACCTCAGTCTCAACCTTTATTCATTAAATAAAAACAGGCCAAAATACACGTTTTAAAGCCATAGTATTGTCACATTAGCTTTTACTAATAATGTGGGTGGCACACTTCCAGTAATTAATGAACATGTGCACTACCCACTGCATTAGATGGTGGCACTAATGTTATTTTCTTCTTTCAGAAATCGAAGTGGAGCTTTTTAAAACGAAAACCTCAACAAGGGGCAAATTTTGAAAACCCAGTATATGCAGAGGTAATTCTCCTTTCACCTCCTTAACTCCCCCATCCCATCCCCCGCCCCAATACACTCCCTCATCCTCCTCTCCAATATTCTTTTTAACTTTGCCATGTAATTTAACAAAATGCAAAACATAAAATGTTGACTACTCTCTTTAGTATTCCATGTGGTTTCAATATTTTAAAAAAACATATTTGATTATTAATACAATGTTTGGAAAGTAATTTCTCATTATGATTAGTCATGGACAAAGCAGATTTGAAAATTAGTGTTTTGTAAAATTGAGCCAGAATGTTCTTTTCAAGTAAACTGATTAATTAGGGAATAGTTACATTTCGTTGTATTTTAGCACTTTAGGAAATTTATAATGGAACAATTGGAATATGATTCCTTTCTACCACTGCATACAGTTCACCAGAATGACCCGAATAAACATCAGGGGATTCCAGGACTAAACACACAATTCAGAGAATTTTCTTTCACAGACCAGAAGGCAATTTTTTTTATACTTGCCTGAACAACAACTACAGACCATAAATTGTACATCACTGCCACCCTGGATTTTTATAATAGAGCAAAATAAGCACTGAGCAATATGAGACAACAAAATGTGAGGCTGGATGAACACAGCAGGCCAAGCAGCATCTCAGGAGCACAAAAGCTGACGTTTCGGGCCTAGACCCTTCATCAGAGCATTTGTGCTCCTGAGATGCTGCTTGGCCTGCTGTGTTCATCCAGCCTCACATTTTGTTGTCTTGGATTCTCCAGCATCTGCAGTTCCCATTATCACTGAGAGGTATGAGTTGTTTCTTGAATAGCTAGAGCACTTAAAGCAAGGTTTCCACTTTAGTGGCAAGGGATTCTGGCTGAGGTTTCACTTTATCCTGGGCAAAACGACATCAGCCTCAATGTTAGAAAGACATGTATTAGTGCACCCAGTGACAGCCAGAAACCAAGAATCTGGGAGAAACCAGCTGTACTGTATCTCACTTATCAATTTATAATAATATGTTTATTCCATCCCAGCACCCTGTATAGAGCAATCATCCTGAGCACAGTCTTTCAACAGATACTATTAAGGGAATGGGAATCACAGGAAATACTAACAAGTTGTGCTTCGACAGATGAGGTTTTGATTTACCACATCAGAGACAAACAGAGGTGGTCTGTCCGTTCCTTTACCAACAAAGATTGGTCTTTGTTAATCATGTCCAGAATAGTCAGTGCCCCTGTAGAGCCAAGACCGATTGCTGGTGCCTCAGTACAAATCACTTATGCACTTGTGAGGAGGCATAAACTGTGCTGTACTTCTCTAAGTCATGTCCCGTCTACAGAGTCATCCGCAGACTAATCATTATAAATTCAGCAAATGAAGACGCAATTACTTGGCTCCAAGAATTTGCAGTTGCTAAATATATTAGTGTACATATAGGCACGGAATGTGCTTATCACTTCACCAGCTGCTAATATTACATGAATTAAATCATATCCTATTAGGTATATCAGGACACTTCTGCCTTTGCCAATCAGCAGAAAAGCAATGGCAAAGTTATATCATATGTAGACTTTGGATGCCAGGTGAAGCCAAAAGTTGAACTTGTTTTACTTGTTAGCAGCCCAACGTTGATGCTACAATAGTATCAGAGATAATGGGAACTGCAGATGCTGGAGAATCCAAGACAACAAAATGTGAGGCTGGATGAACACAGCAGGCCAAGCAGCATCTCAGGGGCACAAAAGCTGACATTTTGGGCCTAGACCCTTCATCAGAGAGGGGGATGGGGTGAGGGTTCTGGAATAAATAGGGAGAGAGGGGGAGGCGGACCGAAGATGGAGAGAAAAGAAGATAGGTGTAGAGGAGAGTATAGGTGGGGAGGTAGGGAGGGGATAGGTCAGTCCAGGGAAGACGGACAGGTCAAGGAGGTGGGATGAGGTTAGTAGGTAGATGGGGGTGCGGCTTGGGGTGGGAGGAAGGGATGGGTGAGAGGAAGAACAGGTTAGGGAGGCAGAGACAGGTTGGACTGGTTTTGGGATGCAGTGGGTGGAGGGGAAGAGCTGGGCTGGTTATGTGGTGCAGTGGGGGGAGGGGACGAACTGGGCTGGTTTAGGGATGCAGTTGGGGAAGGGGAGATTTTGAAACTGGTGAAGTCCACATTGATACCATTAGGCTGCAGGGCTCCCAGGCGGAATATGAGTTGCTGTTCCTGCAACCTTCGGGTGGCATCATTGTGGCACTGCAGGAGGCCCATGATGGACATGTCATCTAAAGAATGGGAGGGGGAGTGGAAATGGTTTGCGACTGGGAGGTGCAGTTGTTTGTTGCGAACTGAGCGGAGGTGTTCTGCAGAGCGGTCCCCAAGCCTCCGCTTGGTTTCCCCAATGTAGAGGAAGCCACACCGGGTACAGTGGATGCAGTATACCACATTGGCAGATATGCAGGTGAACATCTGCCAATGTGGTATACTGCATCCACCTGCACATCTGCCAATGTGGTATACTGCATCCAACAGTCCCTCGTCCGCACCTACACAGGCCCCAAACCCCACCTCTTCCTCCGGTACATTGATGACTGTATCGGTGCCGCCTCTTGCTCCCCGGAGGAGCTCGAACAGTTCATCCACTTCACCAACACCTTCCACCCCAACCTTCAGTTCACCTGGGCCATCTCCAGCACATCCCTCACCTTCCTGGACCTCTCAATCTCCATCTCAGGCAACCAGCTTGTAACTGATGTCCATTTCAAGCCCACCGACTCCCACAGCTACCTAGAGTACACCTCCTCCCACCCACCCTCCTGCAAAAATTCCATCCCCTATTCCCAATTCCTCCGCCTCCGCCGCATCTGATCCCACGGTAAGACATTCCACTCACGCACATCCCAGATGTCCAAGTTCTTCCAGGACCGCAACTTTCCCCCCACAGTGATCGAGAACGCCCTCGGCCGCGTCTCCCGTATTTCCCACAACATGTCCCTCACACCCCGCCCCTGCCACAACCGCCCAAAGAGGATCCCCCTCGTTCTCACACACCACCCCACCAACCTCCGGATACAACGCATCATCCTCCGACACTTCCGCCATCGACAATCCGACCCCACCACCCAAGACATTTTTCCATCCCCACCCCTGTCTGCTTTCCGGAGAGACCACTCTCTCCGTGACTCCCTTGTTCGCTCCACACTACCCTCCAACCCCACCACACCCGGCACCTTCCCCTGCAACCGCAGGAAATGCTACACTTGCCCCCACACCTCCCCCCTCACCCCCATCCCAGGCCCCAAGATGACATTCCACATTAAGCAGAGGTTCACCTGCACATCTGCCAATATGGTATACTGCATTCACTGTACCCGGTGTGGCCCCCTCTACATTGGGGAAACCAAGCGGAGGCTTGGAGACCACTTTGCAGAACTCCTCCGCTCAGTTCGCAACAAACTACTGCACCTCCCAGTCGCAAACCATTTCCACTCCCCCTCCCATTCTTTAGATGACATGTCCATCATGGGCCTCCTGCAGTGCCACAATGATGCCACTCGAAGGTTGCAGGAACAGCAACTCATATTCCGTCTGGGAACCCTGCAGCCTAATGGTATCAATGTGGACTTCACCAGTTTCAAAATCTCCCCTTCCCCAACTGCATCCCTAAACCAGCCCAGTTCGTCCCCTCCCCCCACTGCACCACACAACCAGCCCAGCTCTTCCCCTCCACCCACTGCATCCCAAAACCAGTCCAACCTGTCTCTGCCTCCCTAACCTGTTCTTCCTTTCATCCATCCCTTCCTCCCACCCCAAGCCGCACCCCCATCTACCTACTAACCTCATCCCACCTCCTTGACCTGTCCGTCTTCCCTGGACTGACCTATCCCCTCCCTACCTCCCCAGCTATACTCTCTCCACCCATCTTCTTTTCTCTCCATCTTCGGTCCGCCTCCCCCTCTCTCCCTATTTATTCCAGAACCCTCACCCCATCCCCCTCTCTGATGAAGGGTCTAGGGCCGAAACGTCAGCTTTTGTGCTCCTGAGATGCTGCTTGGCCTGCTGTGTTCATCCAGCCTCACATTTTGTTGTCTTTGATGCTACAATATTTCAATTGTAATGATTCTCTTTCTGCATCACAAGGGAATCATGTTGCAAAACTTGTTTTCAATTGATTGAAGTGACTTGTCAATAATTTGCTGTTAATAAAATAAAAAAAAGCAATCTAATAATGGATATTCTAAAAGGACAGTTTTCTTAAGACAAATTTATTTAATAGATTTTGAGTGACTGAATTTTAATACATGCATGCCTTTATTTTCTACTTCCTAGTGCCAGAAACAGCAACAAACAAATAACCCAACTGGAGAAACCGTTGCCGTTTCTCATACTTCTGGATTACCTCCAAGTAAGTCACGTTCGAAAAAAGACGAACCTTTGACATATAGTCCTACAGAGAATACTTTCAAAGATACAGCTACTCTTGTCAAAGAAGATTCAAATGCATAATTCAAAGCTGAACTGAAGGAGAGATAGACTTTCCTCCAATACATTCTATTTTTATATACACCCAGCATATTTGGACATGTCATAAATATTTGGTAAAAGATACCTTTTAAAGATAATTAGAATGAGCCAACAGCTGTTAAAAGAGGTGGTCTGTCTGTTCCTTTACCTTCAGTAATATTTTGTGCCAGCTTTTTTTTTTGTTGTTCTTATCTGAGAAAACTTTTAATCCAGGGGTACTTTTTGTACTTCTTTGCACTGGACTTGTGTAAAAGTTTGAAATATGTAATGTTATAAATATGTTGTACATTTGTAAATTTTGAAGAGATTATGACAATTATGTTGCCAAGGGTATGACTGATTTATGCTGAAGGTTGCAATCAGTGGAAACCTAAAGATTGAAGTAAGACTACTGATTTTAATATAAACAAAAGTAATTCTAAATGTGAAAACTACTGATCTTGCCACATAATAAGAATTCTTCATAAACACATTTTGATGAAACTAAATGATAGAAAACATATATAAAGCACATACACTGGAGCATTCGCATTTTAGTTATTTGTACACATTGAAATTCATAATAAATGATCATTCAGACTATGCTAAACTAATTGTTAATCACAGAAAACACACACACACACACACACACACACACACACACACACACACACACACACACACACACACACACACACACACACACACACAGTCGAGATATGCTCCAATCCTGGTAAGCAAAGAAGATCTTCACAAAAAAGTTCATTTGATTATTCAAAATTAAATATTCATAAAACTATTGTTGCATAATTGTTTCTTCTGAAATCTGAGTAGTTTAATTTTGTTCATTTTTAGTTAGTTGTGATTCAGCAGGCCGTTGCTGAAGTCATGGGTGTAGGACCAAACAGCATAAGGGAAAGCACTGTCGAACACCAAGGTGTCATGTGCAAAAAATGGTAGCTATAGAACTTATGATAAAAACCTAAATAATGAATAATCTGAGGACAGACTCATCAATTGGGTTAAAATAAATTGTAGAAGATACTTCCTAACATTTTATGTGGAGGAAATATAGGATCAATCAGAAAATTTGAATCAATAATATTTTTCTTTTAATTTGACTTCCAGCTTTACAATTCATTTACTTTGGTGCAACAGGAATAGTCATATTCACTGGTTTGAATTGAATTCTACTTCTTGTAAATCAAAAGTTTTGAAATTGGAGAGGAAGAACAGAGTTTGTTTCTAACTGTAATACTCTTTGCAAAAAAGAACTGTGGATTGAGGGAAACATCTACTTTTTAAAAAAAATGCTTTTCTGACCACTGAAGCTTTCAAAGGAACCAGATGAAATCAGTTTATTCTGGTCCAGTTATGAATATGAGCAAAATATCTATTGATTATAAAATGCTTTGATATTTTCAGATATTCCTTTAATTACAATCAAATACATTGTGAAAAGTAAGTACAATTTAAAACTGGAAAATAGAACCAATGGGAAATACAGCATTGGATACAGGCGACTGTTTTTTACAGATTACACTTTAAATATATACCTCATGACCAATATTAAAATGATTAGGCCCGGATATGTTCTCTTATCCGTCAGGATTCAAGGAATGATTGGGATGACAGTTCATCTTGGCTTACTTCACACTGAAGTACAATTCCAACAGGCAATATCCAGTAAATGGCCTAGACTAGCTGCCTAAATTTTAGCTAAAGGTCTGCACATCTACTCCATATTGATTGTACTTAATGTGATTATAGTTTTATATATTTTACATCGTAATAATGAATATTTTAGAATCCTTTGTATGCTAATTTTTATGGATGTATTTTAATTAGCATGAAATTTATGTTGTACTTCGATCAAGAAAAAAAATTGTTACTGGAATAAATATGCTCAAAATGTCCAATAAATTTTGTTATTTTATCATACCTTGGTATCGTTTTGTTGTTCTTATAGAAGAAAATTGTCAGGGGGTGGGAAGTACTTTAAAACAGCACTTTCCCGGGAGAAATTCACTGTTAGTTATTTTGCTTGCTGAGATAATTGCCTATATAGCTTATATTCACACTTTACCACCAGAAGTTCCAGACTGGAATGATGACCTTAGTTGTCAACACTTAACATTTCCTTTCAAAGCACCACGGAAAGATAAAATTGAACAATAATTTTTGGTAAGATTTGCATGACAATATGCTTTTGTAATAATTTCTTTGGGTGATTCTTAGTTCTTTTTTGACCAAGTGTAAATTGCATCAAGTTTATTAGAGGGATTCTTGCTAAAAGGCCAAATGAGATTTCTCACCAAATTTTACCAAGCACGCCACATTAATAGCCATTCTTGCTCCTATGGTGTCTATCACATTGCCTAGTTTCTGCCCCATCTTACCACATGCTATTCCAAGAACAACTCACTACTGTCTAGACCTCCCAGAAATAACTGATATTGCTGGCAGAGGGCCATCTTTAAAAGCCCATTATGCATCCAGAGAAATAGACATGTTCAAGTTTGGTATGGGTCTGAAGAATGAATACTGAAGAACAATCATACTGGACTCAAAATATTACTACTGTTTCTCTCTCCACAAACATGACCAGACCAGCCAACTTTCTCCAGTGTTCTGCATCTTTGTTCCAGGCTTTAAAATTACAATTCTCATCACCACACTCTCAAGTGCTTCTCTAACTCCAGCTTCATAGAATCTCTACAGTATGGAAACAGGCCATTTGGCCCAACAAGTCCACACCACCCCTCCAAAGAGTATCCCACCCAGCCTCATTCCCCTATATTTCCCATGTCTAACCCACACATCCCTGGGAACTGTAGCCTGGTTAATCCACCTATCCTGCATATCTTTGGAGTGTGGGAGGAAACTGGAGCACCCGAAGGAAACCCACAGACACAGGGAGAATGTGCAAACTCCACACAGGCAGTTACCCGAGGTTGGAATCGAACCCAGGTCCCTGGCACTGTGAGGCAGCAGTGCTAACCACTGAGTCACGTTATTGTGTGTCCACTCACTTTGCATTTATTGGTGGTTATGCATTCAGCCAGAATGGCTCCTTATTCCGGAATTCTTTCTTCCACTACCTTACTTGACATTCTCTTCTCTCCCATGTCAATGGCCAAGCTTTCCTTCACTCTCTTAATAGTTCCTTCCTTGCTTGGCATCATTTTGTTTAATTCACACATCAGTAAAGTATGTTAATACATTTTTTCTTGGAAATGGTAACTATTTAAATGCAAACTGTTGTCATTGCCTTTTCAAATAATGTACTTGTTGTACTCTATGCTTAACTTTTTGCAGCAGATCTGGGCATATTCCTGATGTCTATATTTTCAGCCAGGGACTTTACATGCCTGTATCCACACATGGCAATGCATTTTACTCCTACTGCAGCACAGAAACCTCACCACTACTATGGAGTTGCACACTTCTCAACTCCCCTTCTGGTGTCTTACTCAAGTGTGAAACTGCTGATGCCACACCAATATGTTCTGCAAAAATATTAATAATTTCACTTACATGTCTCATTCAGATCCTTGAGCACCAAACTATTAATTTTCTCCATTCTAAGTCCATAAAATGCTCAGGGATGATACAAGAACCAAATGGATGAATTAAGAATTAGAACATAGAACATAGAAAAATACAGCATAGTATAGGCCCTTCAGCCCACAATGTTGTGCTGACCTATTATCCTACTATGATCAAACTACCCTGCATACCCTACATTTTACTATCCTCCATGTGCCTATCCAAGAGTCACTTAAAAGTCTCTGAAGTATCTGACGTATGCATATGCATATAGATATGCACAGAAATTGGTCTATTTTGCTTTGAATATAGTTCAAAAGTCTAGTGTAATTCGATGCAGGAATAGGTAGGCCAACCTGTATTTCATTTCTAGACATCTTTACTATGTGTGCATTATGTCCAGTCCACATACATCCATTTAGGCTTAGAGTGAGAGAGCTGTGTTTTTTTTTGGGAGAAACTTTTTTTTTAAACAAATACATCATGAAGGGTTTTAATCCATGCAAATTATACATACTTTTTTCCCAGATCACTGTTCAATTCTTATTAATATTGGTGTTGGCATGGAAAAAGCAACAAATTTCTCGCTTCAACAGAACAAAAGTGCAACTACTCCGTGGGAAAAAACACAATTTCATATTCAAATAGTGAAACAATGCATTGTTATTGAGGTTCATAAAAGAAAACATTAAAAGCTATGTGTTTTAGAAAACATTGAAGACTTGCCTAGATAAGTTTAGTCTCTGGAACGATTCAAAAACGTCCAAAAATGACAGTAACAATTTGCTATGTTAAACAGAATTGGCTCATGAACGAGATGTAAAAATTACAGGAAACGAAGTATACTTCAGGTTCCAATAGATTAGAGGCTAAAGAATAAATGCAGTCTCTAAATCTTAGATAAACGTTTGAGATCTTATTGTTGTAGAATATGGGTTTATTGTGCGTGAAAAAGACAGACAATGTACATTGGCATCAAAAACTTGAAACACCATCATAAAACATCTCAGTAGCATCTTGGGTAAAAGTGACATCAGTCAAAACTTGACAGCACCTTAAGGCAGAGCCTTGCAATTACAAATCCACTCTCAGCAGCAAATATTTTGACAGTAATGAGAGTTGGCAAATTGGATCTCAACAAAAAGTAATTATAATATTTTCAAATTTAGAAATGAACCACATCTAAAATGGTGATCAGAGATAATGGGAACTGCAGATGCTGGAGAATCCGAGATAACAAAGTGTGGAGCTGGATGAACACAGCAGGCCGAGCAGCATCTTAGGAGCAAGCTGCTGCTCGGCCTGCTGTGTTCATCCAGCTCCATACTTTGTTAACTCACAGGAATAAGAGAATGATCAGGGAGAAGGTAGGGCCGATCAGGGATAGCATAGGGAACTTGTGCGTGGAGTCTGCGCAGATAGGGGAAGCCCTAAATGAGTTTTTTGCTTTGGTTT
This sequence comes from Stegostoma tigrinum, assembly GCF_030684315.1. Classification (NCBI taxonomy): domain Eukaryota; kingdom Metazoa; phylum Chordata; class Chondrichthyes; order Orectolobiformes; family Stegostomatidae; genus Stegostoma; species Stegostoma tigrinum. The sequence continues at coordinate 64,985,774 of NC_081360.1, read as the reverse complement.
TCACTAAGGAAAGGGACCTTGTTGTGAATGAGAACTTTGAGGAGCAGGAAAACAGGCTTGAACAGATCAAGATTGAGGAAGTTGATGTGCTGGAAATTTTGGCAAACATTAAGATTGATAAGTCCCCAGGGCCAGACCGGATTTATCCTAGGTTGCTCTGGGAAGTGAGAAAGGAGGTTGCTAAGCAGCTGGCGAAGATCTTTGCTTCCTCACTCTCCACGGGAGTCATACCAGAAGATTAGAAGGAGGCACATGTTGTTCCATTTTTCAAGAAAGGAAATAGGGAAATCCCTGGAAATTACAGACCAGTCAGTCTTATGTCTGTGGTCAGCAAGGTTTTGGAAATAATTCTGAGGGATAGGATTTATGACTATTTGGAAAAGCATAGCATGATTAAAGGGAGACAGCATGGCTTTGAGGGGGGCAGGTCATGCCTTACAAATCTTATTGAGTTCTTTGAGGAGGTCACGAGACAGGTTGACAAGGGTCGAGCAGTGGATGTGGTGTACATGGACTTCAGCAAGGCATTTGATAAGGTTCCCCATGGCAGGCTCATTCATAAAGTCAGGAGATGTGGGATACAGGGTGATGTGGCTGTGTGGATTCAGAATTGGTTGGCTGACAGGAGGCAGAGAGTGGTTGTAGATGATAAGTATTCTGCCTGAAGGTCAGTGCTGAGTGGTGTCTCGCAGGTCTCTGTTCTTGGGCCTCTGCTCTTTGTAGATTTTATAAATGACTTGGATGAAGAAGTTGAGGGGCATGTTAGTATGTTTGCTGATGACACAAAGGTTGGAGGTGTCGTTGATAGTATTGAGGGCTATTGCAGGCTTCAGCGAGACATTGACAGAATGCAGAGCTGGGCTGAGAAATGGCAGATGGAGTTCAACCTGGATAAATGCAAAGTGATGCATTTTGGAAGGTAGAACTTAAATGCTGAATATAGGATTAAAGGCAGGATACTTGGCAGTGTGGAGGAACAGTGGGATCTTGGTGTTCAAGTGCATAGCTCCCTCAAAGTTGCCACCCAGGTGGATAAGGTTGTTCATAAAGCATATGGTGTTTTGGCTTTCATTAACAGGGGGATCGAGTTTAAGAGCCGCGAGGTTATGCTGCAGCTCTACAAAACCCTGGTGAGACCACACTTGGAATATTGTGTCCAGTTCTGGTCGTCCTTTTATAGGAAAGATGTGGAGGCTTTGGAGAGGGTGCAAATGAGGTTTACCAGGATGCTGCCTGGACTGGAGGGCTTGTTGTACGAGGAGAGGCTGACTGAGCTCGGACTTTTCTCTCTGGACAGAAGGAGGAAGAGAGGTGACCTGATCGAGGTGTACAAGGTAATGAGAGGCATGGATAGAGTCGATAGCCAGAGACTTTTCCCCAGGGCAGGATTGACTGCCACGAAGGGTCATAGTTTTAAGGTGTTAGGAGGAAGGTGTAGAGGAGATGTCAGAGGGAGGTTCTTCACCCAGAGAGTTGTGAGCGCATGGAATACTTTGCCAGTGGAAGCAAAGTCATTAGTGACATTTAAGTGACTGCTGGGCATGCACATGGACAGCAGTGAATTGAGGGGAATGTAGTTTAGGTTATTTTAGTTTTGGATTAGGATTATTCCACGGCACAACATCGTGGGCTGAAGGGCCTGTACTGTGCTGCTGTACTTTTCTTTGTTCTATGTCCTATCTAAAATGGCACAGGAAGGAATTTTCTAAGCTCAATTATTGCAGACTTACATTTAAGTTTTTCCTGAGATATTTTGTCTTGTTGTAAAGTTACCTGTCACATATAAAATCTAAGTACACTCCTCTATTTATTCTGTCTGAACAAGAGCTTTCTTACACAATTAAAACTTAGAAAAACTTTACCTGGTAATAATACCACAAACAGTACCCATGTGTAATTCTAGTAGAGTGGATGACTTAATTATACACCAATTGCATTCCTGGCTTTTGATTTTCTCAAGCAATATGCAGGGGTCGGTAAAAGCAAACGTAACATGCAATCTACTAGAAATGATGGTGCATAGGATATAGGAATCCAGAAAAACTTAGCATCCCATCCAGCGCTGTAACGTGTTCGTGGATACTTGGCTGTCAAAGCATGGTCCATGCAGTTAGTCACCTTTTCAAGGTCAGTAGAACACAGTGAGTGCATTGAAAACCGTTGTACTTTAATGTCTAGAAAATGAGCACTCAAGTTATACTAAAACTGTTATTCACAGCACATTATTGAAAACAATTACAATACTTTCTGAATAACAATTTTGCATTGTTGCATTTGAACTTTCAGTTTAAATGAAAGCTAGCACGAAGCAATGTACAGTATCACACTCAAAACTGTGCATTTAAAAGAATTCAAAGTAATAAATAGCAGATCAGTCACAACAGGACAGCACTGGTGTAAATAGCCATCTTAATTTAAACAGTTTTTTGTTAGTAAAGAACTTGAAAATTGGTGATAGGAGGATTAGATTGCTAAAGGACAGGGAGCCAATAGTTTCCCAAAGCTATTACCATAGTGATGCCTCATTGCAACCAGTTTGCACTCCTTCTGAGGTATAAATTATTGTGGTTGCGGTGCCCTTCTCCACTTTACCAGGATATGTGTAACATTTCTCTCTGAGCCCTCACACTCACTATCTCTGCTACTGTACTCCTCCCACCAAGGGTTATGATCTATCACTCTCATCACAAACAGTCATGCCATCCACTTTCACATCACTCACTTCCCAACATAGAGGGCCAAAAGGCCTGTACTGCGCTGTAGTGTTCTATGTTCTAGCATGTCTCTTTAAAAAGGTGTAAGAATTGTGTACATGTATAAGAAATGAATGACTTACTAATACACACTTACAATTATTAAAATACTTTGGCCCATAGTAATCTCTGGTCTGAGGGGTCAGTCTTTCCCAAAGCTGATGAAGGTTTTTCTCAATAAACTCTAAGTTTGTAGTTTCTGTCTTGAAGAAACCCGGTTCAATAATGCTGACTTTCATTCCAAAGTGCTGCATATCCCTCCTATAAATAAATTTACAAGGGTTTAGTTTGTTCCAGCTTTCCAAATGTTTTGGCAAATTATGTGATATGATGTGTTAAGCTAGAGGGAGGAGAGCAAGAAAATATCCAGCTCTTTAAAAGTATTCAAATCATATTCTCTTCCCTTTCTTACAGCTATCTCTGACTAAAATTCTCACAAAAATGAAAACAGTGCTGGAAACCCAAAACAAAAAGCAGAAAACATTGGAAGTGCTCAGCAGGTTTGGCTGTGCCCACAGAAAAAACAACACAGAGTCAAATCTAAGATAATAAAATGTGAGGCTGGATGAACACAGCAGGCCAAGCAGCATCTCAGGAGCACAAAAGCTGATGTTTCGGGCCTAGACCCTTCATCAGAGAGGGGGATGGGGGGAGGGAACTGGAATAAATAGGGAGAGAGGGGGAGGCGGACCGAAGATGGAGAGTCGAAGACGGCGGAAAAACTGCTCTGTGTCCGACCGTGACTGGTATTCGTTGATGTGTGGTTGTAGGGGGACAAAGGTGAGCCCCTTGCTCAGGACTGACCGTTCGTCCTCAGTCAGTGGGAGGTCTGGGGGGATGGTGAAGATTCGGCAGGGCTCAGGGTGGCTGTCTCCTCTGGGGTTGCTGGCTGTGGAGGTTGTGGGCGGAGCGATGATGTCTTCGGCCGTGGGCGGGGTTCCGTCGGCCGTGGGCGGGGTTCCGTCGGCGTCGACCGTGGGCGGGGTTCCGTCGGCGGTGGGAGGATCGGGGTGGGCGGCAGCAGCTGAGGTGAGGGTGGTGTGTGGGCTGTAGTACCTGGACGTGGAGGTGGTGACTGCAGCAGCGGTTCCGGAAGTTCTGTGGCCGGCGGAGGCCGATGTGACGTTATCGGTGGGGTCTCCGGCCGTGTCCTCATGGTCAATGGCGGCGGGTGCATGGTGGGGGAGGGGCAGGGACAGAGTCGGGATTTGGGAGGCGCAGGAATCCTCTTGTGGGTGGCAGGGGCCAGTGAGTTGGTTGTACTTACGATTTTTGGTGTCCAGTAAAGCTGAGTGGAACTGGGTGTTCAGTCTGTGGATCCTGCGGAGGATAAGAAACAGCAGGGGTCCTTTGCAGGTCTGGGAGAGGGAGGCTCTGAGCTGGGGCAGGCTGGATTGCAGTGTGTGGAGGTGCCGGCGCATGGCTGCGAGAGTCTGTTTCAGGACTCGCAGGGAGAAACGCTTCTGAAGGGTCTGAATATTCTGGGTGTAGAGGTGGTCACGGTTGGGACCAAATTGGGAAGGCTGAAATGTGGACTGTAGTCCCTTGGGGATGATCTGGTTCCGTAGGCAGGTGCTGAGAAAGGTGATGTGGCTGTGGTACCTGGTTTGCTTCAGGACATGGTCGAGCAGTTTCAAGGCCGAAGAGATTACAAGAGAGTTGCAATGGGAGAGAGATTCCCTGAGGTTGGTCCGGAGGGAGGAGGGTAACTTCTTCAGGTTAGGCATCCCTGGAAGAGGCTTCGCAGTGAGGTTAAAATAGTGTCAGAGATAATGGGAACTGCAGATGCTGGAGATTCCAAGATAATAAAATGTGAGGCTGGATGAACACAGCAGGCCAAGCAGCATCTCAGGAGCACAAAAGCTGACGTTTCGGGCCTAGACCCTTCATCAGAGAGGGGGATGGGGTGAGGGAACTGGAATAAATAGGGAGAGAGGGGGAGGCGGACCGAAGATGGAGAGTCGAAGACGGCGGAAAAACTGCTCTGTGTCCGACCGTGACTGGTATTCGTTGATGTGTGGTTGTAGGGGGACAAAGGTGAGCCCCTTGCTCAGGACTGACCGTTCGTCCTCAGTCAGTGGGAGGTCTGGGGGGATGGTGAAAATTCGGCAGGGCTCAGGGTGGCTGTCTCCTCTGGGGTTGCTGGCTGTGGAGGTTGTGGGCGGAGCGATGATGTCGTCGGCCGTGGGCGGGGTTCCGTCGGCCGTGGGCGGGGTTCCGTCGGCGTCGACCGTGGGCGGGGTTCCGTCGGCGTCGACCGTGGGCGGGGTTCCGTCGGCGGTGGGAGGATCGGGGTGGGCGGCAGCAGCTGAGGTGAGGGTGGTGTGTGGGCTGTAGTACCTGGACGTGGAGGTGGTGACTGCAGCAGCGGTTCCGGAAGTTCTGTGGCCGGCGGAGGCCGATGTGACGTCATCGGTGGGGTCTCCGGCCGTGTCCTCATGGTCAATGGCGGCGGGTGCATGGTGGGGGAGGGGCAGGGACAGAGTCGGGATTTGGGAGGCGCAGGAATCCTCTTGTGGGTGGCAGGGGCCAGTGAGTTGGTTGTACTTACGATTTTTGGTGTCCAGTAAAGCTGAGTGGAACTGGGTGCAAATCTTATGTTTTTCTGACTGCAAATCGTTGACTTTTTTTGCAGGGTTTCTTGTCACAAGGCGCAGCAAAATTCTTGATGTTTCATACCAAAATCGCTTCATCAACTACCTGCTTTGTGAGGTTCTTCAAAACCAATTCCATCTCCACCTAATCATGCCCCAGAAAAACTCTCTACTTAACAGAAATCTGCTGAAAGACCAGCATTCTTGGCATTTGTATGGTATTTAAGAGGCTATTATACACCCAGATGAATACCGGCATTTGAAATAACTTCCCTGCTTATTAAAATAACAAAGAATTGCAAATACTGGAAATCTGTGCATCTGTGGAGAGAGCTAGCACAAAGCTTTTGCATTACATACAAAAAGGTAGTTACAAAGGAGTGTAATACATTTTGAATTTCCTCAGAATGATTTGCATATCCTCTGAAGGAACAACAAAGATAAAACAATTCCCATTTACAGCATTTCTCTGCGGGTTCCATCAAGCTCTGCCAAAGCTCTGCCTATTGGAAGATTAGGAAAATCTCCATTAAAATTCAAGGCCATGATGTTTATGCCTCTTTGCAGAGGGTAATAGTGGGTATTGGAAAATGACTGGATTGCTCCACGTGGAGCAGGCATAAACCCACAGTGCCCATTGACCTCCTTGTATACCATAATGACTACATAACTCTATGAAATTCAATGCAATCATTTATAATCTGCTTGCCAGATTTATTAACCACTTACCTTAAACTGTCTGAAAATGACTCCACTCCGCATTTTGAAACACAGTAGCCACCACCAGCAAATGAAATACGACCCATGACACTAGCAACATTCACAACCCTTCCCTTTGCCTTTTTCACCAGTGGAAGAAAATGAAGGGTGACGTTAATAAGTCCAACTAGGTTAACATCCAAGACTCTGGTAAAATCTTCCACTGTCAGCCATTCCGTGGGTGCTATTGGAATTGCTCTTCCAGCGTTATTCACTAAACCCCATAGACCTGCAGGCCAGATAGACAACATTAGATGATTTAGGTTGTTTGTGAAGTGAAATGTTAATTCTCACCAAAATTAACAAGACGTAATGTTTAGAACTTATACTTGTTGGGTATTGATCTTGTGAAATGCCTACCTAATGTTAAAGGCTCTGGACCAATGCAAGTTGTCATTGAGGATGCTAAAAGCTGTTGAACAACTCAAAACTAACTTGTTGGCTGTGGGGCTCTTTGGGAGGCACCGTATGAATGCAAGTCCTTTCTTTAAATTAATTCTCCAAATTTAACCCACTGGCTCCATCATGCTGGTACCAGTGCTAGCACCTTAACTGCGGATATCTGTCCTAATCCAATATGCTAGCTTTCATTTCATTCTTCTATGACCTTCACAATCATTAAATTTCACTTCAAAATTTGCTAATGATAAAGCAATCCCACCATAAAATTTGCTGATATGAGCATAGACACCTGAAACCAAAATCATCCAACAGCTTCTAGTCAATTACAGAATGGCCTTGACACTGTGCCATATAAGGACAAAGGAAAAAGGAAACAGAGTATAAAAGTGCACAGGTTTTGCTAAGAATCTGGGCGGCACAGTGGTTAGCACCGCTGCCTCACAGCACCAGGAATCTGGATTTGATTCCACCCTCAGGCAACTGTCTGTGTGGGGTTTGCACATTCTCCCTGTGTCTGTGTAAGTTTCCTCTGGTTGCTCTGGTTTCTCCCCACAGTCCAAAGATGTGCAGGTTAGATGGATTGGCCATGCTAAATTGCCCATAGTGTTCAGGAATGTGTAGATTAGGTGGGTTATAGCAGGATGGGTCTGGGTGGGATGCTCTGAGGATCAGTGTGGACTTGTTGTTTGAAGGGCCTGTTTCCACACTGTTGGGATTCTATGATTTATGATGATCTATACAAGGCATTGTTGGACAACAGATGGAATACTGTGAACAATCTTGGGCCCCTTAACTAAGGAAAGACATTGAAGCATTTGAGAAAGTCTAGAAGTAAATGAAGAGTGACATTAATAAATCTAACTAAGTTAACATTCAAGTCATCTCAATGAATGGCCAATCCGACTTGGTGGGGTGAATGGCGAACTTCAGCAGGTACAGTTTATCGTCTTATTTGTAAAAGCACTAATTCAGTCATGCCATTCAGATGCTGGAAGCAAGTAGGATAACAGAACAGTATTAGAATCTTATGCTGATTTGAATCATGGTTTACCATTTTGGATTAAGCAGTGCCTGTTAATGGCCTATCTAGATCATTCTCAGTTGAATATATGCCTAGTGACACAAGGAACGCTTGCTCCCTACCCCCAGTTAGTAAAGTTATTACGATGGAACTTCCAGATAAGACACTTTTGACTTTCACATTGTACAAGAAATGCTGTGATGTGTTTTCTTGGAGGAATTTAGAAATCTTCTTGGATTCACAAGGGATTGATGCTGGATTTTGATAAGTAGGGTAATGTATAGTTGTAGTCTCTTTAGGTTACAGCACAACAAGGACATGAAGCACAGGCATCAAAAATGGAAAAGCTATACCAAGGAGGAGGAGAAGAGATAACAAGGTGTAGAGCTGGATGAACACAGCAGGCCAAGCAGCCTCTTAGAAGCAGGAAAGCTGACATTTCAGCCTAGACCCTTCTTCAGAAAGGTGGAAAGGTCTAGGCCCGAAACGTCAGCTTTCCTGCTCCTCTGATGCTACTTGGCCTGCTGTGTTCATCCAGCTCTGCACCTTGTTATCTCAAATTCTCCAGCATCTGCAGTTCCTGCTATCTCTGATTCCAAGGAGGAGGAGTTGGACGGTTCTCAATTAAAGGCCAAACCTACCGAGGGGCACCAGAATGCTTTTTGCTGATCTGGAGATACGATTTGCAAAATCTAATCGGGCTACATTTCACCAAAGAGGTGCTAATTGAGCTATGCCACCTCCTACAATCGGACCTAGAGTCAAGCAGCCGGGCAAAGATAAGGTTGCCATCAACAATTTGGACGATAGGGCTGCTCCCTCATTAGCGAGACATAAGTGGTGGTTGTTTAACCTGAGGGCCACCAAGCCTTGGGTGAGGGAACAAGTTGAGAAGGACAGTCCTTCATGGTGACTTCAGCCAGGGAATTGAAACCAAAGTGTTGGCTTCACAGGGCATCACAGACCAGCTGTCCAGCCAACTAAGCTAACCAATCCCCAGGACAAAGATAGCGTTGCAGTGTTCTTGAAGATCACCATCACTTTCAATTCTTATATCAGTTGACGCTTCCAGGTGGGGAAAAAAAAATCAACATTGCCAACAGTTCACAGCCTACAGTGCATTAATACCGAGGTAACAAATGTCCTTGTATCACAGTATATCTAACTTCATAATCTTGTTTACTAAACAGAAGTGGGAGCCAACATGTTTCTTTATAGGAAAATGAGCTTTCTAATGACAATGTGCTAACAATGACATTCAAATAGCTCCATTGACCCCCAAGTATTAATGGTGTGATGTGCCACAACCATAGGACTAACTGCAGTTGGTGTGTGACCATACGCAGAACGCCTCCTGTCAATAAAATCCCACCACGGCAGATAGCGGAATTTGAATTCAAAAAAGTAAAAATGTGGAATTAAGAGTCTGATGTTGATTGTCTGGGAAAAATCCGTCTGATTCACTAATGGCCTTTAGGGAAAGAAACTGCTGTCCTTACTTGGTCTGGACTGCATGTGACTCTTCAGAGGGCAGGTGTTTTTCAATGGGCCAAATGGCCTCTCTTTCTGCACTATAGGGACTCTATAATTCTCTTAAACTTGCCCAGGTATGTTGTGTTGATGAAAAATAGGATAATTCCACCCAGCCAATTATCAACTCACCCCATCAGTCTACTCTCGATCATCAGTAAAGTGATGTAAGGTGTCATGAACAGAGCTATCAAGCAGCACCTGCTCAGTGACGGCCAGTTTGGGTTCTGTCAGGGCCACTCAGCTCCTGACCTCATTACAGCCTTGGTTCAAACATGGGCAAAAGAGCTGAATTCCAGAGGTGAGGTGAGAGTGACAGCTGTTGACGTCAAGGCCACATTCGACTGAGTGTGGCATCAAAGAACCCTAGCAAAATTGTAATCAATGTGTATCCAGGAGCAAACTCTCCACTAGTTGGAGGCATACCTGGCACAGAGGAAGATGGTCATGATTGTTGGATGTCTATCATCTCAGTTCCAGGACATCTCTAAAGGACCTGCTCAGAATAATGTCCTAGGCCCAACCATCTTCAGTTGCTTGAATGACCTGTCCTTCATCATAAAAGGTCAGAAATGGGGATGTTCCCCAAATATTGGTGACTCCTCAGATACTGAAAGAATCCATGTTCAAATACAACATCTGGATAACATCCAGGCTTGGGCTCAGAAGTGGCAAGTAACATTCATGCTACACAAATGCAATGTAACCACCGCAGTCAATGGTTTTACCATCATTGAATCTCTCATATCACGGCCCTTGGGGTCAGCATTGACCAGAAACTCAACCAGCCTCACCACATAAACAGCGTAACTATAAGAGCAGGTCAGAAGCTAGGATAGTGTGGTATGTGATTCACGTCCTGACTCCCCAAATTCTCCAACACCTACAAGAGACAAGTCAGACTGCTAGAATAAGTGCAACTCCAACACTGAAGAAGTTTGACACCATCCTGGACAAAGCAGCCTGCTCGACTGGCACCATACCCACAAATATCCACTCCTGTCCGCCACTAGTGCACAGTAGCAACAATGTATAATATCTACTAGATGCAGTTCTGAAGTTCACCAAAAATCCTTAAATAGAACCACCAAACCAACTACCATTTCCATCAAAGTGGTCGCAGATATGTGCGAACACCAGGACCTGCAAGTTCTCCTCTAAGTTACTCACCAACCTGATTTGGAAATATATCACCCTTCTTTCATGGTCGCTGGGTCAAAATCCTGGAATTTGTTTGCTAAGGGCATTGTGGATCTACTTACAGCATGAGGACTGCAGCAGTTCAAAAAGGCAGCTCACCATCATCTTCAAGCACAACTCGGAATGGGCAATAAAAGCTGGCCAAGCAGCAACAGCCAAATCTTACAAGTGGAAATAAAACTATGGCCCAAACGGCCCAATTTCAGTTGCAGCAGACCTGACCAAAATACTAATTATTTTTAATGTTACCCACTTATCTGAATGCAAATTTTGCAATTAACATTCCAATTTTAGCCTGTCCTGAATGCATCAATCAGAGATAACAAGGAAGAAATCCAGTCAGCATGGGAGTAGCATTGTAGGCCAAGACACTTACCTTTTTCAGAATACTCGCTGCTGTACTTCAGAAGTTGGAGGTTCCAAGGATACTTTGATAGCATTGAGGGTGGCGGGGGGGGTGGGGGGGAGATCAGTGTGTAGTTTAAGTAGTGGCTAGTGGGTAGGTAAACAGGTAACATTTCATGTGGGTAGGGTACCAACTGGGTGTGAGGGATAGTGTGCTAAGTGGATAGAAAGGATATAGAGTACCAAATGAGTGAGGGAGATTGTGATCCTAGCCTGTAGTGTGGCAGGCTGGTAAGGAGACAGATGGTTGAAGGAGCTAGTATGCCACATGATCAAAAGGGGTTGTAGACCAGATGGATCAGAGAGGTACGGTGGCAAGAGGCTGATTTTGGGCAAGTTGGGATAATTGGTCTGGTCTCATTCAGGGGAGGTTGTGATGGGTTATTGTCGGTTCAGCGAGGCTGGTTCTGTGAATGTTTTTGGCTTCCAAATCTGATGTTAGCATTGACAGAACTGGGTACTGGGTAGGAAGTTGCATGCAGATGGGTTTGTATGGCACCAGCAGGGCATTACCAGTGAGTTTCTGTTGGTTTCAGCAGGACAAGGTAGGGCAGCATGGGCCATGTTATGAGGAGCAGAGTGTCACTTCAGGGAGTCAGGGATCAGGAGAGGTAGTGGGGAGGTGTGTGTGTGTGCAAAACTCTTGGGTAGTTATAACACAATTTTTTTTTCCTGGGGAATTAAGTTTACGTGAGTTTGCACAATTCCAGTTTATGCTCCCCCAACCATACTTTGGACATATTAAAACATTAGAAAATTGCTTCATTAATTTTTTCCTGGTCACTCATATCTACAGTTTTGAACGGATTTGTCATTACAGAGGTAAAAATCTTTGTTGTTATTTTATTGGAAACATATGGCAGTTGCTTTGCATAACGCGGAGGTTATCGAAAGTTATCAAAAGACGTTTTAACACTGCTGGTTGAAGTCCAAGTTTAAAGAAACAATATAATTCTTACAAAATTACTTACAAGACATTTAAAGAAGTTTGTACATGAAGATAACCTAATTGGTGACTATGATCATCATGGATTATTTCTCCGTTGATACAAAATAAAAAATGAGAGACACATAGAAACAACTCATGTAATTGTGCGCAACTGTGTAACAGATTATGTTCATTCCAGTAATTGATCTTACCTCCAAGTATTAGCAGAGTGCTATTTGTCCAGAAAATTGAAGCTCTGCTACTTAGTAATTATACGAAATGCAAAAAGAATATCAGAGAAAAATCATTTTATCTTTAATATTATAACTAACAGTTGGATAAAAAAAGACCAAAAATTCCATCTCACTAACCTTGGTCTCCAACTTCTGCTTGTACAAATTCCACTGCATTCTGAATATGATCTTGGCTGGTCACATTGAGCCTGACAGTTTTCAGTTTGGATGAACAGTCTGTCTGTAGTTTCTCAGCTCCGCTTTCTGTGAAGCATGCAGCGATTACACGAAACCCTCGTTTATCAAGCTGCTTTGCCAGTAAGTTTCCAAAGCCAGTATCACATCCAGTAATAAAAATATATTTGTCCTTGATATTTTTGAGTTCCAGGTTGTCTCTAATTAACCAGCAAAGGAAGATGAAGATGACAATTCCCAGAATAGATGTCTGTATTGGAGCTGTATGAACCAACTAACAGAAGCACACTAATTACTTTAAAATACCTTCTGAGGTATATTAATTGTATAGAGGTCATTTTACTGTTTACACAAAGATGCATTAAACATTATGGTGATATGGCAACACATTCATTATTTTCAATGGCAATAATTCTGCCCTCATTCCTTATATTCAAATGAATTCCCCATTATCAGAGTGAAGACAAACATTGTGCCAATTTTATGAGACTGACCTGCAGAACATTTTCAAACACATCTCCTTTGGTAGATGCCTGACAACAAAAAAGACCACGTTAAATTTATTGTACATTATGAAAAGGGCTGATTCTACCTTGGCAGGAACAAAATTACCAGTGACTTAGCAAGATATCCAACCCTCCCAAATGTCCTTGCCATTGACTTCAGAAAATCCAGATTTTGTTTCATTTTTTGTGCCAATTTTGAAGGGTATTTTGACCTCATCGTAAATCAGCATTATAAAATTTAAAAATGACGTTTAAAAAAATCAGATGAATTGCAAGATCTCAAATCACACAAGTGAAACACCTCTAAATTTCAAAAAAAACTTGAATTACTGTTGTAGCATGGAAAATGCAATGGCAAGGTTGTACACATCAAGATTGCATAACAGCAATGTGATAATGACTAGATAAATAAATAGCTTTGTTATGATGTTGATGGAGGAATGAGCATTAGCCATGACACCAAGGTTAACTCTTCAGCTCTTTTGGTACAGAATCTTTCCTGTCCATGAGAAAGATAGGGCTTCAGTTTAACACTAAACTAAAACAAAGAACTGCAGATGGTGTAGATCTAAAACTGGAGAAATTCAACAGGCCTGCTAGTATGCGGAGAGAGAGAGGTTTGTCACTTCTTCAGAATCTAATTGGCTTAACTGTTAGGCCATTTCAGAAGGTAGTTAAGAGTCAATCACATTGCTGTGGATTGAGGGTCACATGTAAGGCAACAGATTTTCTTCCATAAAGGAATGAAAGTTTCTTAGTTAACAAGGTGTAGAGCTGGATGAACACAGCAAGCCAAGCAACATCAGAGGAGCAGGAAAGATGAGGTTTTGGGTCTGGACCCTTCTTCAGAAATGGGGAAAGGGAAGGGGATTCTGAAATAAATAGAGAGAGAGGGGGAGGCGGATAGAAGATGGATAAAGGAGCAGATAGGTGGAGAGGAGAGAGACAGGTCAAAGAGGCAGGGACGGAGCCAGTAAAGGTGAGGAGTTAGGGTGGGGGTAGGTCAGTCCAGAGAAGACAGACAGGTCAAGGAGGCGGGATGAGGCTTATAGGTAGGAGATGGGGGTGGGGCTTGAGGTGGGAGAGGTGGATAGGTGGGAGCAAGTATGGACAGGCTAGGGAGGCATTCTTGCTCCTCTAATGCTGCTTGGCCTGCTGTGTTCATCCAGCTCTACACCTTGTTATCTCAGATTCTCCAGCATCGGCAGTCCCTGCTATCTCTGACGCAGTTTCTTAGTTATTTTTTCAATGACAATCAAGAATAGTTTCACAGTCACTATTATTTAGATGTTATCAATTAATTATTTTTCCAGCAGCCACCATAATGGAATGTGAACATAGGTCCTCAGAGCATTTAGCTAGGCCACTGGATCAGTGACATTACCATTACACCGTCACCTGTCTTAAACTAAAACAGAGATATTTTAAATAAGTTCCAGTGCTATGCTTCTAAGTTACTATATATCAATGCTTATCCTATGTCCTTAGACAAATTTTATATTTGAAATTGTAACTGTATGAATTTTCTGTTTTTAGGAATTAGCTGTATTTTTCTTTAAACTGCAGCCTGAGAATTTGCATTGATCTGCAATTGTTTCAATACTTGCCAGAGCACTATAGCACCGAGGAGATGTTTTACTGATATTTGCAGGTGAACCTAATTAACTTGTCATAAGCACTGTCAGTCTCAGAGCTCCTAAGCTGCTTGTTTCAGGTCATTCAACTCTAATGAATGAATATATTACAGCTTGATGCTATTGAGGTTTTCACATTTCCAAGTAAGAAGTATACTACTCCTTTAAAATCCATGATAATTTTAACGATAGATTGCTGTCTGACATTCATCCATTAAAATAACAAAGGTTGGTACCCATTTGTGTTAATATACTTTAAAATTATTCACAACATAATTCTTTAAGGTGACATCTCAAATCATAAACAATTCTTTGAAGAAAATATAAAACAATACAGTTGATTCACTGTTACACGAACAACAGATTCTTAAATAAACAAAATTAACCCAAGAATAATCACCTTAAAGTATTATGGTAAGAAGTTCAACCTGACATGTAGGATGGCAAATATTACTTACATTCGGACTCAATATTTTTTCCATTAGAAAATAAACAATATGCTGTGGCAATTGTTACTGATTTGCCAGACTAGATCATTCAGTGCAACTTGCAAGTGTCTTCAATGTAAAGCCCTCAAGCTTTTTAATAGCATTATCATTACTGATCTACTTATGTAAATTTTAAGTGTGCCCTGACATGCTAGAAGTGATGTCTTTGGTGATTGTGTTCATCCTGTAATTCACATGTACTTGCAGGTGCTGTCTGTTAAAATTCCAACATTTAAATTCAAGTTTTCAATTGTTGAACATGGCAGGAGTGGGACAGAAGGGAAGCAGGCAGTAGGGAAGACAGTGGTCACAGGAAACAGAGGGGGAGTGGAAAAGCTGAAACATTTCAGCAGTGAGAAAGCAGAATCCACAGCAGAATGAGAATCAGTAGGAATACATCAAGATTAGCTCAGTTAAATGGGGAAGACAATGGCAGAACAGAAAATGGAGTAACAGAAGCAGACAAGACATTAAAACAGGCGAAGGCCCGTAGTTTAAGCAGTTGGCAGAAAAGAAAGTTATGATATTTGTGGGTAGAAGCATAGTGGTCCTATCTTCTTTTTGATTGGTTCTCAGAGAATATGGTGCATGCTGATAGCACAATTGTGAGGGAATCTTCATGAGAAAAGCTTCTTGTTTAACAAGATGCAGTTTATTGTATGATAGCAATTAGCTGGACAGACAATGTTGCTGAGACTATAAAGATAGATGGCTGACATCTCCTCTTTGAGATCCAGAGCTATTCTCTGATTTCTCCACTGAAGACTATATAATGTCATCAGATTGGAGATTCATGCAATCCCCAACATTAACCATTTCAGAAATAGTACAACACAGGCCACAATAGCATCATAGAATGATGCAGTACAGAAGAAAGTCAGTCAGCCAGTCCATTCTGCCTGCGTCTTGAAAGGGTTGTCCAGTTGGCCCTTTCTAGGGCTTTCTTCTCACCATCCTATGATCTTTTTACCTCCAAGTACTATAGATGCCCCAATAATCAGTGGGAAATCAAAGAGCAAATTTGTAAGAAGATCTCAGTCATCATTAAGAATAAATCAGGTTGTAATAGAACATAGAACATAGAACAGTACAGCACAGAACAGGCCCTTCAGCCCACAATGTTGTGCCGACCATTGATCCTCATGTATGCACCCTCAAATTTCTGTGACCATATACATGTCCAGCAGTCTCTTAAATGACCCCAATGACCTTGCTTCCACAACTGCTGCTGGCAACGCATTCCATGCTCTCACAACTCTCTGTGTAAAGAACCTGCCTCTGACATCCCCTCTATACTTTCCACCAACCAGCTTAAAACTATGACCCCTCGTGCTAGCCATTTCTGCCCTGGGAAATAGTCTCTGGCTATCAAATCTATCTATGCCTCTCATTATCTTGTATACCTCAATTAGGTCCCCTCTCCTCCTCCTTTTCTCCAATGAAAAGAGACCGAGCTCAGTCAACCTCTCTTCATAAGATAAGCCCTCCAGTCCAGGCAGCATCCTGGTAAACCTCCTCTGAACCCTCTCCGAAGCATCCACATCTTTCCTATAATAGGGCGCCCAGAACTGGACGCAGTATTCCAAGTGCGGTCTAACCAAAGTTTTATAGAGTTTTATAATGGAGGGGGATTTTAACTTTCCTAATATAGGCTGGGACTGCCATAATGTTAAGGGATTGTATAGAAAGGAATTTGTTAAGTGTGTACAAGGAAAAAATTTTTATACAGTATGTGGACTTACCTACTAGAGAAGGAGCAGAACTTGACTTACACTTGAGAAATAAGGCAGGGTAAGTGACTGAGGTGTCAGTGGGGGAACGCTTTGGAGGAAGTAATCATAATTCTATTAATTTTGAAGCAGTTATGGAGAAAAAGTATACCTGATCTAAAAGTCAGAGTTCTAAGGAAGAAGGCTAATTTTGATGGTATTCATCAAGAATTTACAAAGGTTGATTGTGGGTAGATATTGGCTGGTAAAAGGGATGGCTAGAAAGTGGGAAGTCTTCAAAAATGAGATGACGTGAGTCTACGGACAGTATCTTCCTGTTATGGTGAAGGGCAAGGCTGGTGGATGTAGAACATGCTGGAATGCTGAAATTGAGGTTCTGGTCAAGAAAAAGGAAGCATATGTTAGGTATAGACAGCAGGGATCGAGTGAATCCCTAGAAGAGTATAAGGGCAATAGGAGTAAACTTAAGGAAATCAGGAGGGCAAATTGGGGTCATGAGATAGCATTGGCAAATAGAGTTAAGGAGAATCCAAAAGTTTCTACAAATACATTTAAGGACAAAAGAGTAACTAGGAAAAGATTAGGGTCACTTAAAGATGAACAAGGCCGCCTCTGTGTGGAACCACAGGAGATAGGCGAGATACTGAAGGAATATTTTGCATCATGTTTACTGTGAGAAGGATATGCAAACTCCAGAACATGAAGAAACAAATTGTGATATTTTGAAAAGCATCCATATTACAGAAGAAGTGCTGAGCATCTTAAAACACATAAAGATAGATAAATCCCTGGGTCCAGACAGAAGATTTGTGGGAAGCTAGGGAATTGATTGCTAGGCCCCTTGCTGAGATATTTGTGTCATAGATAGCCATGGGTGAGATGCCAGAAGGTGGGAGGTTGGCTAACGTAGTGTCATTATTTAAGAAAGGTAAAGCCAGGGAACAATGGACTGGTGAGCCTGACATCAGTAGCGGCCAAGTTGTTGGAGGGGATTCTGAGAGACAGGATTTACATGTATTTGGAAAGGCAGGGAGGCAGGGACTGATTAGCCATAGTCAACATGACCTCGTATGTGAGAAATTGTATCTAAGTTGATCAAGTATTTTTTAACGTAACAAAGATTGATGAAAGGAGAATGGTGGATGTTGTCTATATGGACCTCAGTTTGGCATTCAATAAGGTTCTGCATGGTAGACTGGTTAACAAGGTTAAATCACATGGAATACAGAGCAAATTAGCCATTTGGGTTCAAAACTAACTTGAGGTTGCTGGTGGAGGGTTGCTTTTCGCACTGGAGGCTTGTGACCAGTGATGTGGCACAAGGGTCGGTGCTGGGTCCGCTGATTTTTTTTTAACATTTATATCCATTATTTGGATCTGAATACAAGAGATATGGTTAGTAAATTTACAGATGACACCAAAATTGGTAGTAGAGTGAACAGCTAAGAAGGTTACCTCAGAGTACAACAGGATCTTGACCACATGGGCTAATAAGCTAAGGAGTGGCAGATGGAGTTTAACTTAGGTAAATGTGAGGTCATACATTTTGATAGGGGAAGACAAGGCAGGACTTGTACATTCAAATGGTAATGTTTTTGAGACTGTTGTTGAACAAAGGGACCTTTGAATGCAGATTTATAGTTCCTTAAAAGTGGAGTTTCTGGTAGACGGAGTAGTAAAGGCCACGTTTGTTACATTTGCCCTTATTGGTCAGTGCTTTGAATATAGGAGTTGCAAGGTCATGTTGCAGCTGTACATGATATTGGTTAGAGATAATGGGATGCTGGAGAATCCAAGGTAACAAAGTGTGAAGCTGGATGAACACAGCAGGCCAAGTTTGGGGCCTAGACCCTTCATGTCAGCTTTTGTGCTCCTGAGGTGAACACAGCAGGCCAAGCAGCATCTCAGGAGCACAAAAGCTGACATGAAGGGTCTAGGCCCAAAACCTGGCCTGCTGTGTTCATCCAGCTCCACACTTTGCTATCCAGGATATTGGTTAGGCCACTTTTGAAAAATTGCATTCAGTTGTGGTCTCCTTTGTTTTAGGAAAGATGTTGTTAAACTTGAAAGGTTTCAGAAAAGATTGACAAGTATTTTCCTTGGGTAGGAGGGTTTGAGCTACAGGGAGAGGCTGAATAGTTAGGGCTATTTTCTCTGGGGCATCAGACACTGAGGGATGACCTTACAGATGTTTATAAAATTGTGGGGGGCATGGATAGGGTGAATAGTCAAGGTCTTTTCCCTAGGATAGGAGAATCCAAACCTAGAGAACATAGGCTTATAGATGAGAGGAGAAAGATTTAAAAAGGGGCCTGAGGGGTAGCTTTTCCACGCAGAGTGTGGTGCATATATGGATGAGCTGCCATAGGAAGTGAAGAGGCCGGTACAATTACAACATTTAAAAGGCATCTGGATGGGTACATGAATAGGAAAGGTTTAAGAGGGATAACGGCCTAATGCTGGCAAATGGGACTAGATTAAGTTAGGATATCTGTTCAGCATGGACATGTTGGAGCAAAGGGTCTATTTCCATGCTGTACATCTATGACTCTAAGTCTTTATCTAATGCCTTTTTGATTATTATCATTAAACTTACTTCCACCACCCAGTATAGACCAGAAGTTCATGTCATAATAGACATTCAAGGTGGGAAAATGTTAGTTTCTGTGTGTGTCCCATGATTGTAGCTGAGAATCTTTGGTACATGCATTGGTGCAATTATGTTAAGGTATCTCTTACCTGTCAGATTATAGAATTCTTCCTGCTTTTATTACAACAAAAAAATTTAAAAATAGTAATTAAGTTTGAGATGATGATTCATAATGCAACTTTTACCTATGACTCCTTCACAGCCAAAGTTATATTTTTCAACCAAAAAAAAAGCCAAGAACTGTATGTGCTGTAAATAAGAAACTAACCCAGACAGACAATACTATAAATGCTCAGCAGATCAAGCAACATCAGTGTAGAGAAATCAGAGTTAATGTTTCAGGTCCAGTGACCCTTCCTCAGAACCTGGATTTTTCAATGCTTTCCTTGACAGCTCCCAGTTTCAGTCATAATCTACATACTTTGTCCCATGGAAGTACCTGTTAACTGTTACTCCAATGCCACAGAACTGCATTTTCTCAAGAGTCCAAAACTCAGAATTCTACAGAATATAGAACATTATAGCACAGTACAGGCCGTTGATGTTGTGCCGACCTGTCATACCGATCTCAAGCCCATCTAACCTACACTATTCCATGTACATCCAAATGTTGTCCAATGATGACTTAAATGTACTTAAAGTTGGCGAATCTACTACCATTGCAGGCAAAGCATTCCATTCCCTTACTACTCTCTGAGTAAAGAAACTACCTCTGACATCTGTCCTATATCTTTCACCCCTCAATTTAAAGCTATGCCCCCTCGTGCTCGCCATCACCATCCTAGGAAAAAGGCTCTCCCTATCCACCCTATCTAAACCTCTGATTGTTTTATATGTCTCAATTAAGTCACCTCTCAATCTTCTTCTCTCTAACAAAAACAGCCTCAAGTCCTTCGGCCTTTCCTCGTAAGACCTTCCCTCCATACCAGGCAACATCCTAGTAAATCTCCTCTGCACCCTTTCCAAAGCTTCCATATCCTTCTTATAATACGGTGACCAGAACTGTACGCAATACTCCAAGTGTGGCCGCACAAGAGTTTTGTACAGCTTCACCATAACCTCTTGGTTCCGAAACTCGATCCCTCTATTAATAAAAGCTAAAACACTGTACGCCTTCTTAACAGCCCTGTCAACCTGGATGGCAACTTTCAAAGATCTGTGTACATGGACACCGAGATCTCTCTGCTCATCTACACTACCAAGAATCTTACCATTAGCCCAGTACTTTGCCTTCCGGTCACTCCTACCAAAGTGCATCACCTCACACTTGTCCGCATTAAACTCCATTTGCCACCTCTCAGCCCAGCTCTGCAGCTTATCTATGTCTCTCTGTAACCAACAGCATCCTTCGTCACTATCCACAACTCCACAGACCTTAGTGTCGTCTGCAAATTTACTAACCCATCCTTCTACACCCTCATCCAGGTCACTTATAAAAATGACAAACAGCAGTGGACCCAACACCAACCCTTGCAGTACACCACTAGTAACTGGTCTCCAGGATGAACATTTCCCATCAACTACCACCCTCTGTCTTCTTTCAGCAAGCCAATTTCCGATCCATATCTCCCACAATCCCATTTCTCCGCATTTTGTACAATAGCCTACTGTGGGAAACCTTATCGAACGCCTTGCTGAAATCCATATACACCACCTCAAATGGTTTACTCTCATCTACCAGTTTGGTCACCTTCTCAAAGAACTCAATAAGGTTTGTGAGGCACGACCTTCCCTTCACAAAACCGTGCTGACTATCCCTAATCAATTTATTCTTTTCTAGATTATTATAAATCCTATCTCTTATAACCTTTTCCAACACTTTACCAACAACTGAGGTAAGGCTCACTGGTCTATAATTACCAGGGTTGTCTCTACTCCCCTTCTTGAACAGGGGACTCACATTTGCTATCGTCCAGTCATCTGGCACTATTCCTGCAGACAATGATGAGTTAAAGATCAATGCCAAAGGCTCGGCAATCTCCTCCCTGGCTTCTCAGAGGATCCTAGGATAAATCCCATCCGGCCCAGGGGACTTATCTATCTTCACCCTCTGTAGGATTTCTAATACCTCTTCCTTGTGAACTTCAATCCGACCTAGTCTAGTAGCCTGTGTCTCAATAGCAGGATTGGCTTTTGTAAATGGCTTTTGTAAATATGCTTTTGGAGAGTTAAAAGTGGGTCAAGCTTCTTGATGGCAAGCATCAGGAAGACTTTTGAAGTATTTGCATGTCATATGTGCTCATTAAAAGGCCAGTTCAGATTTAAACTTGCCCCACCTGACTAAATTTGCATTAATAGGAAATCAGCAGATGGCATTGTATTAAATGGCATAAAAAGGAAGCAGAATGTTGCTGAAATTAGAACAGTGGGACACAAAGAAAACACCCAGCGGAGCTGCTATTATAATGGAGTACTATAAAGAAATTCCAGTGACTTGAGCTTTCAAATAGGAAGTCTATAAGTTTGACACCAGTAAGGCTCCGGGATGGAGGAATTAAAGAATTTATAGTTAGCACAAATCATTTGTGGTGACATTGAATGCTCACTAATTAGATAAAAATCGCATTTTGGGAAGTTGGACTGTTGATAAAAACTGTTTAGACTACTGCTATGAAGTTGGGTAGAGTGCTTGCGGATTGGAAGGCCAGAATTTGGTGTTTGTGAAATGCTAGGATGGAAAGCAGTGTGAGGTTTCTATGCTTTGAAATTCAAAAAGGGTGTCTGTGGGCAGCAACTTGTGAGTATGCAGGTGCACAGAACACTCAAACTGAAACATTTGTATGAAAAAACCATACATTTAGCAAGTTTTGTTATCAAAACTGCATTCAGCAGTTTTGTTATTGAGACAAGCTTTGAGTTTTAGCCAATCTATTTGAATCAGGCACTTTGATACTGAAATCCAACTAAAATTTAAATCTGATGGTCTTCACAACATAGAAGCAATCCCAATTGTAAGAAAGGGTATAAAAGGAGACAGCAGTTGGCAAATCAGGAGAATGAACTGCCATCTGCCAGAGTTAACAGCTCTCAGTCTTCTCTAAGTTCTAGAAAAGGCACCAGCTAAATGAAAAGGTACCTAAGACACAACTAGTTAATATTTCTGACAGAAGAATTCAATGGAGAAGGCGTTCCTGGTAAAACATTTGATGGAGAAGACACAGAGCATTCCAGAAGACACATAACCTGGCTGTAATAGTGAGATAATAAAATGTGAGGCTGGATGAACACAGCAGGCCCAGCAGCATCTCAGGAGCACAAAAGCTGACGTTTCGGCCCTAGACCCTTCATCAGAGAGGGGGATGGGGAGAGGGAACTGGAATAAATAGGGAGAGAGGGGGAGGCGGACCGAAGATGGAGAGAAAAGAAGATAGGTGGAGAGGACAGTATAGGTGGGGAGGTAGGGAGGGGATAGGTCAGTCCAGGGAAGACGGACAGGTCAAGGAGGTGGGATGAGGTTAGTAGGTAGGAGATGGAGGTGCGGCTTGGGGTGGGAGGAAGGGATGGGTGAGAGGAAGAACAGGTTAGGGAGGCAGAGACAGGTTGGACTGGTTTTGGGATGCGTGGGTGGGGGGGAAGAGCTGGGCTGGTTGTGTGGTGCAGTGGGGGGAGGGGACGAACTGGGCTGGTTTTGGGATGCGGTGGAGGAAGGGGAGATTTTGAAGCTGGTGAAGTCCACATTGATACCATTGGGCTGCAGGGTTCCCAAGCGGAATGTGAGTTGCTGTTCCTGCAACCTTCGGGTGGCATCATTGTGGCACTGCCGGAGGCCCATGATGGACATGTCATCTAAAGAATGGGAGGGGGAGTGGAAATGGTTTGCGACTGGGAGGTGCAGTTGTTTATTGCGAACCGAGTGGAGGTGTTCTGCAAAGCGGTCCCCAAGACTCCGCTTGGTTTCCCCAATGTAGAGGAAGCCTCACCGGGTACAGTGGATGCAGTATACCACATTGCCAGATGTGCAGGTGAACCTCTGCTTAATATGGAAAGTCATCTTGGGGCCTGGGATAGGGGTGAGGGAGGAGGTGTGGGGGCAAGTGTAACATTTCCTGCGGTTGCAGGGGAAGGTGCCGGGTGTGGTGGGGTTGGAGGGCAGTGTGGAGCGAACAAGGGAGTCACGGAGAGAGTGGTCTCTCCGGAAAGCAGACAGGGGTGGGGATGGAAAAATGTCTTGGATGGTGGGGTCGGATTGTAGATGGCGGAAGTGTCGGAGGATGATGCATTGTATCCGGAGGTTGGTGGGGTGGTGTGTGAGAACAAGGGGGATCCTCGTAGGGCGGTTGTGGCGGGGGCAGGGTGTGAGGGATGTGTTGTGTGAAATGCGGGAGACGCGGTCAAGGGCGTTCTCGACCACTGCGGGGGGAAAGTTGCGGTCCTTGAAGAACTTGGACATCTGGGATGTGCGGGAGTGGAATACCTCATCATGGCAGCAGATGCGGCGGAGGCGGAGGCATTGGGAATAGGGGATGGAATTTTTGCAGGAGGGTGGGTGGGAGGAGGTGTATTCTAGGTAGCTGTGGGAGTCGGTGGGCTTGAAATGGACATCAGTTACAAGCTGGTTGCCTGAGATGGAGACTGAGAGATCCAGGAAGGTGAGGGATGTGCTGGAGATGGCCCAGGTGAACTGAAGGTTGGGGTGGAAGGTGTTGGTGAAGTGGATGAACTGCTTGAGCTCCTCTGGGGAGCAAGATGCGGCGCCGATACAGTCATCAATGTAACGGAGGAACAGGTGGGGTTTGGGGCCTGTGTAGGTGCGGAAGAGGGACTGTCCCACGTAACCGACAAAGAGGCAGGCATAGCTTGGGCCCATGCGTGTGCCCATGGCCACCCCCTTAGTCTGTAGGAAGTGGGAGGAATCGAAAGAGAAGTTGTTGAGGGTGAGGACGAGTTCGGCTAGGCGGATGAGGGTGTCGGTGGAGGGGGACTGGTCGGGCGTGCGGGATAGGAAGAAGCTGAGAGCCTTGAGGCCATCTGCATGCGGAGTGCAGGTGTATAGGTACTGGACGTCCATGGTGAAAATGAGGTGTTGGGGGCCAGGGAATTGGAAGTCCTGGAGGAGGTGGAGGGCATGGGTGGTGTCATGGACGTAGGTGGGGAGTTCCTGGACCAAAGGGGAGAAAATGGAGTTCAGATAGGTGGAGATGAGTTCGGTGGGGCAGGAGCGGGCTGAGACAATGGGTTGACCAGGGCAGGCAGGTTTGTGGATTTTGGGAAGGAGATAGAAACGGGCCGTGCGGGGTTGGGGAACAATGAGGTTGGAGGCTGTGGGTGGGAGCTCCCCTGAGGTGATGAGGTCATGAATGGTGTTGGAGATGATGGTTTGGTGCTCGGGTGTGGGGTCATGATCGAGGGGGCGGTAGGAGGTGGTGTCGGAGAGTTGGCGTTTGGCCTCCGCGATGTAGAGGTCAGTTTGCCATACTACCACTGCGCCACCCTTGTCTGCGGGTTTGATGGTGATGTTGGGGTTGGAGCGGAGGGCTGCCCGTTCTGCGGGGGAGAGGTTGGAGTGGGTGAGAGGGGTGGAGAGGTTGAGGCGGTTAATGTCTCGACGGCAGTTAGAGATGAAGAGGTTGAGGGAGGGTAGGAGGCCTGGGGGTGGTGTCCAGGAGGAGGACTTGTGTTGGAAGCAGGTGAAGGGGTCAGTGGAGGGAGGGTTAGGCTCCCGGTTGAAGAAGTAGGCGTGGAGACGAAGGCGGCGGAAAAACTGTTCTAAGTCCAATCGTGACTGGTATTCGTTGATGTGTGGTTGTAGGGGGACAAAGGTGAGCCCCTTACTAAGGACTGACTGTTCATCCTCAGTTAGTGGGAGGTCTGGGAGGATGGTGAAGATGCAGCAGGGTTCAGTGTGACTGTCAGTGTGAGAGACTAAATTCGCCTTCTAAAAAAAATTATAAGTGCGGCTTGTACTTATTGCAACAGGAACCATTCAACAACTTCTCCTTTAATACCTCCCACTTCCTACAGACAGAGGGGGTGGCCATGGGTACCTACATGGGCCCGAGCTATACCCGAGTCTTTGTAGGGTACGTGGAACAATCCTTCTTCCAAAGCTACCCTGGCCCTATCCCCAATCTCTTCCTCCGTTACATTGATGACTGTTTCGGTGCCGCCTCGTATTCCCATGAGGAGCTCAAACAGTTCATCCACCTCACTAACACCTTCCACCCCAGGTTTAAGTTTACCTGGACCATCTCTGACACCTCTCTCTCCTTCCTGGACCTGTCTCCATCTCTGGCATTCACCTGGAAACTGATATCCATTTTAAACCTACCGACTACCACAACTACCTGGAATATTCCTCCTCTCACCCACCTTCCTGTAAAAAGGCCATCGCCTATTCCCAATTCCTTCACCTCTGACGCATCTGCTCACAAGATGAGGCATTCCACTCCCGAATATCCCAGATGTCCTCTTTTTTCAAAAACCGCAACTTCCCCTCCACAGTGATTGAAAATGCCCTTGACCGTGGCTCCCGCATTTCCCACAACTCATCGCTCACACCTCCTATCCGCAATAATAACCAAAACAGAATCCCCCTCGTCCTCACGTACCACCCCACCAACCTCTAAATCCAACGCATCACCCTCCAATGTTTCCGCCATCTGCAATCTGACCCTACTATCAACGACATTTTTCCCTCCCCACCCTATGTGCTTTCCGAACAGACCACTCTCTCCATGACTCCCTTGTCTGCTCCACACTCCCCTCCAGCCCTACCACCCCCAGCACTTTTCCCTGCAACCGAAGCAAGTGCCACACCTGCTTCTATACCTCCCCCCTCACTCCCATCCCAGGCCCTAGGAAGACTTTTCACATCAAACAGATGTTCACCTGCACATCTGTTAACGTGATGTACTGTATCCGCTGTTCCCGTTGTGGCCTCCTCTACATCAGGGAAACCAAACGGAGGCTTGGGGGCTGCATTGCAGAACATCTACGCTCGATTCACAATAAACAACTATACCTCCCAATCACGAACTATTTCAACCCCATGCGCCCTCAACTCCTCGGACGACATGTCCATCCTGGGTCTCCTGCACTGCCACAATGACACCACCTGAACGGTGCAGGAACAGCATCACATATTTTGCTTGGGAACGCTGCAGCCCAAGATATCTCTGTGGACTTCACAAGCTTCAAAATCCCCCAACCACGTGCCCAAACCAGCTCAGCTAGTCCACACCCCCCTAACCATTCCTCCCACCTCAAGCCCCACTGCCATCTCCTAGCCACTAAACTCATCCCGCCTCCTTGGCCTGTCTGTTCTCCCTGGACCGACCTATCCCCTCCCTAACTCCCCACCTACCTTCACCTTCACTGGCTCTAACTCCGCCTCTTTGACCTGTCTGTCTCCTCTCACCCTATCTTCTCCTTTATCCATCTTCTATCCGCCTAGTCCTGTCTCCCTATTTATTTCAGAACCCCCTTCCCCTCCCCCATTTCTGAAGAAGGGTCAAGCTTTCCTGATCACAATCCTTTGATATTTCTGGAAAGATTAAGGCCAAGAGCACCAAATTATTTCATTGGAGCCTTATGTTACAAGCATTTAAGTTACAGAGTGAATATGTTGTGGGTCGTGAAAATATTATTGCGGATTTGAAAGAAAAATGTTTATAAGGCAGAAATAGTAGTGTTTAATGTTATACTTGACTAGAATTAGCATGAAATGTTTAACTCTAGATTAATGAGATCTGGATCTGGTAATAAAATGAAGTTAAGGTTTTAGAAAAATGAAGACATCCTTTCATAATGATGGTTAATTTTCTCTTAAGGGGATGGGGCGTGTTGTGAAGTTGGTTAGAATACTTATGGATTGGAAGACTGGAAGTTCGAATTTGGTGTTTGTAATATGCTAAGGCAGAAGCAGTATGTGGTTCCTTTAAAAATGATGTGCTTTTTCTATGCTTAGAAATTCAAAACAGATGCCTGTGGGCAACACCTTGTGGGCTTGCAGGTGCACAAAGCCACACAGCTAGCATGTCAAGCAGCAGTTTTGTTATCAAGACAAGTTTTGAGATTTAGCCAATCAATTTGAATCAGGCTGAGATACTAAAAACCAATTAAAAATTAAACCTGATGGTTTTGACAACATAGAATCAATCTCAATTGTAAGAAAATGATATGTCACCGAAAATATAAAAGGAGACGGTATTTGTAAGATGAGAGTTTATTGCCACCTGCCAGAGTTAACAGCTCTCCGCTCAAGGGAGAACCACTAGCTCTCAGTCTAAGTTTTAGAAGAAGCACCAGCTAGATGAAAAGGTAACTACAGCACAACTTGTTAATATTTCTGACACAAGAATTCGAAGGAGAGGGTGTTCCTGACAGTACACTTGATGGAGAAGGCACAGAGCATTCCGGAAGACATGTAACCTGGCTGTAATTGTGAAAGACTAAATTCGTTTTTTTAAGTTTTATTTTATATAAGTGGGACTCATATTTATTGTTAGAGAATACTATTAGAATCTTGTTTTATTTGGGAATAGTTAGTAGTCAGAAGGAATTTATTCAGATTGTTAATAACTTAGTTTGTTTACTTTTAAAGTTAGATAAATAAGTTGTTACTTGTTGATTGTAAAGTGAGAGTCAGGGATTTATTTTATTTAACCATACGAGTTGCAGAAAAAGCAGGTTACACCACTTTTCACTCTCCTTTTTGACAGGTAAGGCGAGGTGCTCATTTTTTTTGGGTATTTCAGTTTTACTTCTCAGAGCCGGGGTGGGGTCACTCTCCACTTTATAACACTTCACGCATCAGCTAGCAAGGGAACAGATGTGGGGTCTCCCCTACCACCCACATTTAAATTGTGATTTAGATCTTTAAAGCTTCAGTGACCTGTATTTTAAAAAATAATTTGAAAGTATTACTCTTACTATGGTAAACACCAGGGTATCTGCAACTTGTTTTTGGGAGGAAACTCCCCCTCGTGCACCCTGGGCAACAATCATTAGACAATATTTCCAGGTTTCGCCCAATACTGAACTCCCTGTATGCGCACCAGTGGTATAAATAGCTGCCTCTAATTGGCAAGATGTATACTTTTATCCCAAGGTACTAGTTGGCTCAATTGGCTAAACAGCTAGCACAAAGTTTAGAAATAATGTCAATGCTAGAAAGTCGGTTCCTATTCCAACTCAGGCTGATTTTGAATCTGCCTCCTCTCCTACCCATAATATGGAAGACAAAGTGGATGCCAATAGCAAAGCACCACTGAAGAAAATCTGTTCAGGATGAAACATTAATAGACATTGAGTGTCAGACCTCACATCACGCATTCAGTCTAGCACTGCCAACTTTGCAATTGCAGCTCATTTAAACCCAAAGCAATAAAAGGTTTAGCCCATCATACCCAAAACCCAGGCTAATTTTAATTAATGTCAAATTCAAAACAGTTAGCCCACAAAATCAGGACTGAATTCTAATTCTCAGAGAATACGATTAATTTACAGATTTCAATTAGTGTCTTAGTGTAGTTTAATACTGCCCAAGTGCAGAAATGTTTGCCAAGAGTTCCTCTATATTCATCTAGCTGACTCTAACATATACAAGCTTTGTAGGATTTTAAAATGTATTTTA
Organism: Stegostoma tigrinum; assembly: GCF_030684315.1. Lineage (NCBI taxonomy): Eukaryota > Metazoa > Chordata > Chondrichthyes > Orectolobiformes > Stegostomatidae > Stegostoma > Stegostoma tigrinum. The sequence goes on along the minus strand of NC_081360.1, from coordinate 64,957,172 downwards.
GTTTGCCAAACATGTGTGCTAGCAACGCAATTTTATTGAATCACTGGATGATGTATAAAAATTACACAAAATGACCAGAATATAATACTTGTTGTAAAGTTACCTTGTTTCTGTTTTCTTTGGTATTCTTGAAAACAATGATTAAGCATTCTTTTAAACTGGTGTTGATTGGGCATTTATTAACTGGAAATGTCAAAAGTTCCAAAGTTTGTTATTTTACCCACTATCACTTTTGATCAACTCCTTTTGCAACAAACTAACAATCTGAATTAACCAAAAAATATTTGAGCAGTTGATCTACTTGAAATAGAATTCCTTAGCAAGAATAACTGTTTACCGCTTGAGCTATTTCCTTGCAGCTTAATATTTATTGTTATGTATTGAAAATCCTGGTTTCAAAACCTTCCATGCTAAAGTGAACACAATTAAATAAGGATCAGAGATAATGGGAACTGCAGATGCTGAAAAATCCAAGATAACAAAGTGTGGAGCTGGATGAACACAGCAGGCCCAGCAGCATCTTAGCAGCACAAAAGCTGACGTTTCGGGCCTAGACACTTCATCAGAAAAGGGGGATGGGGAGAGGATTCTGAAATAAATATGGAGAGGGGGGAGGCGGACTGAAGATGGATAGAGGAGAAGATAGGTGGAGAGGAGAGTATGGGTGGGGATGTAGGGAGGGGATAGGTCAGTCCGGGGAGGACGGACATGACAAGGAGGCGGGATGAGGTTAGTAGGTAGGAAATGGAGGTGCGGCTTGGGGTGGGAGGAAGGGATAGGTGAGAGGAAGAACAGGTTAGGGAGGTGGGGACAAGCTGGCCTGTTTTTGGGATGCAGTGGGGGGAGGGGACGAGCTGGGCTGGTTTTGAGATGCAGTGGGGGGGGAGGGGAGATTTTGAAGCTGGTGAAGTCCACATTGATAGCATTGGGCTGCAGGGTTCCCAAGCGGAATATGAGTTGCTGTTTCTGCAACCTTCGGGTGACATCATTGTGGCACTGCAGGAGGCCCATGATGGACATGTTGTCTAAGGAATGGGAGGGGGGAGTTAAAATGGTTTGCAACTGGGAGGTGCAGTTGTTTATTGCGAACCGAGCGGAGGTGTTCTGCAAAGTGGTCCCCAAGCCTCCGCTTGGTTTCCCCAATGTAGAGGAAGCCACACCGGGTACAGTGGATACAGTATACCACATTGGCAGATGTGCAGGTGAACATCTGTTTAATACGGAAAGTCATCTTGGGGCCTGGGATGCGAATGAGGGAGGAGGTGGGGGGGCAAGTGTAGCACTTCCTGCGGTTGCAGGGGAAGGTGCCGGGTGTGGTGGGGTTGGAGGGCAGTGTGGAGCAGACAAGGGAGTCACGGAGAGAGTGGTCTCTCTGGAAGGCAGACAATGGTGGGAATGGAAAAATGTCTTGAGTGGTGGGGTCGAATTGTAGATGGCGGAAATGTCAGAGGATGATGCGTTATATCTGGAGGTTGGTGGGGTGGTATGTGAGAACGAGGGGGATCCTCTTAGGGCGGTTGTGGCGGGGTCGGGGTGTGCGGGATGTGTTGCGGGAAATGCGGGAGGCGCGGTCAAGAGCGTTCTCAACCACTGCGGGAGGAAAGTTGTGATCCTTGAAGGACGTGGACATCTGGGATGTATGGGAGTGGAATGCCTCATCCTGGGAGTATATGTGGCGGAGGCGGAGGAATTGGGAAAAGGGGATGGAAATTATGCAGGAGGGTGGGTGGGAGGAGGTGTATTCTAGGTAGCTGTGGGAGTTGGTGGGCTTGAAATGGACATCGGTTTCTAGCTGTTTACCTGAGATGGAGACTGAGAGGTCCAGGAAGGTGAGCGATGTGTTGGAGATGGCCCAGGTGAACTGAAGGTTGGGGTGGAAGGTGCTGGTGAAGTGGATGAACTGTTCGAGCTCCTCCGGGGAGCAAGAGGCGGCGCCGATACAGTCATCAATGCAACGGAGGAAGAGGTGGGGTTTGGGGCCAGTGTAGGTGCGGAAGAGGGACTGTTCCAAGTAACCTACAAAGAGGCAGGCATAGCTTGGGCCCATGCAAGTACCCATGGCCATCCCCTTTGTCTGTAGGGAGTGGGAGGAATTGAAGGAGAAGTTGTTGAGCGTGAGGACCAGTTCGGCTAGGCGGATGAGGGTGTCGGTGGAAGGTGACTGGTCAGGCCTGCGGGGCAGGAAGAAGCGGAGGGCCTTGAGGCCATCTGCATGCGGAATACAGGTGTATAGGGACTGGGCGTCCATGGTGAAAATGAGGTGTTGGGGGCCAGGGAATTGGAAGTTCTGGAGGGCGTGGGTGGTGTCACGGACGTAGGTGGGGAGTTCCTGGACCAAAGGGGAGAAAATGGAGTCCAGATAGGTGGAGTTAAAATTGTATCAGTGATAATGGGAACTGCAGATGCTGGAGAATCCAAGATAATGAAACGTGAGGCTGGATGAACACAGCAGGCCCAGCAGCATCTCAGGAGCACAAAAGCTGACGTTTCGGGCCTAGACCCTTCATCAGAGAGGGGGATGGGGTGAGGGTTCTGGAATAAATAGGAAGAGAGGGGGAGGCAGACCGAAGATGGAGAGAAAAGAAGATAGGTGGAGAGAGAGTATAGGTGGGGAGGTAGGGAGGGGATAGGTCAGTCCAGGGAAGACGGACAGGTCAAGGAGGTGGGATAAGGTTAGTAGGTAGGAGATGGAGGTGCGGCTTGGGGTGGGAGGAACGGATGGGTGAGAGGAAGAACAGGTTAGGGAGGCAGAGACAGGTTGGACTGGTTTTGGGATGCAGTGGGTGGAGGGGAAGAGCTGGGCTGGTTGTGTGGTGCAGTGGTGGGAGGGGACGAACTGGGCTGGTTTTGGGAATGCGGTGGGGGAAGGGGAGATTTTGAAGCTGGTGAAGTCCACATTGATACCATTGGGCTGCAGGGTTCCCAAGCGGAATATGAGTTGCTGTTCCTGCAACCTTCGGGTGGCATCATTGTGGCACTGCAGGAGGCCCATGATGGACATGTCATCAAGAGAATGGGAGGGGGAGTGGAAATGGTTTGCGACTGGGAGGTGCAGTTGTTTATTGCGAACCGAGCGGAAGTGTTCTGCAAAGCGGTCCCCAAGCCTCCGCTTGGTTTCCCCAATGTAGAGGAAGCCACACCGGGTACAGTGGATGCAGTATACCACATTGGCAGATGGGCAGGTGAACCTCTGCTTAATGTGGAAAGTCATCTTGGGGCCTGGGATAGGGGTGAGGGAGGAGGTGTGGGGACAAGTGTAGCATTTCCTGTGGTTGCAGGGGAAGGTGCCGGTGTGGTGGGGTTGGAGGGCAGTGTGGAGCGAACAAGGGAGTCACGGAGAGAGTGGTCTCTCCGGAAGTAGACAGGGGTGGGGATGGAAAAATGTCTTGGGTGGAGGGGTCGGATTGTAGATGGCGGAAGTGTCGGAGGATGATGCGTTGTGGGGAAACCAAGCGGAGGCTTGGGGACCGCTTTGCAGAACACCTCAGCTCAGTTCGCAGTAAACAACTGCACCTCCCAGTCGCAAACCATTTCCACTCCCCCTCCCATTCTTTAGATGACATGTCCATCATGGGCCTCCTGCAGTGCCACAATGATGCCACCCGAAGGTTGCAGGAACAGCAACTCATATTCCGCTTGGGAACCCTGCAGCCCAATGGTATCAATGTGGACTTCACCAGCTTCAAAATCTCCCCTTCCCCAACCGCATCCCAAAACCAGCCCAGTTCGTCCCCTCCCCCCACTGCACCACACAACCAGCCCAGCTCTTCCCCTCCACCCACTGTATCCCAAAACCAGTCCAACCTGTCTCTGCCTCCCTCACCTGTTCTTCCTCTCACCCATCCCTTCCTCCCACCCCAAGCCGCACCTCCATCTCCTACCTACTAACCTCATCCCACCACCTTGACCTGTCCATCTTCCCTGGACTGACCTATCTCCTCCCCACCTATACTCTCCTCTCCACCTATCTTCTTTTCTCTCCATCTTCGGTCTGCCTCCCCCTCTCTCCCTATTTATTCCAGAACCCTCACCCCATCCCCCTCTCCGATGAAGGGTCTAGGCCCGAAACGTCAGCTTTTGTGCTCCTGAGATGCTGCTGGGCCTGCTGTGTTCATCCAGCCTCACATTTCATTATCTCCAGATAGGTGGAGATGAGTTCTTTTGGGCGGGTTATGTTTTCCGGTTACGATCGGTTACTGTTAACCACACTGTGCTCAAAACTCAGTTAAACCTGTGAGTTTTAAATGGCGGGGCGGTTAGTGACTAAAAGGGAATAAAAGAAATTTTGCCAAACGTCAACTGATTTCAGCCGAATAATCCAGGAAGAGGTTGATGCGTGTCTAGCGCAAAATGACAGATCATAATGTCAGGAGTTCCGCCAATCTGCACCTCGCTAAACGCTAAAAAAAACGGGTAATGTCAGAGAAATCATAATACCGGTTTTCCCCATTTCACAAGTCAAGGCCCCTCTCCCAAATCCACTTTCAATATTTTCGAAGTAACCAGTTACCTCCTCCCGAATCGGGAGTTCTCACATTTGTTAACTTTACCAAGCACTAAAAGAAAACCGAAGAAAAGTATTCTAATAGTCTGTATGTTTAAGCAGTGAAATGAGATTCTTTAAATCAACATCGGAACTATGATCTGATTGGTTCGATTTGTTGATTAATTCTGGAAGGAGTAAGTTCCTCTGAGACCCTATTGGTCCTGCTGAGAGACACCCCAGTTTCCCGGAAGCCTCGAACTCTAAAAGAGTTCGTTGAGAGTTTCAGTTGCTTTGAGACGGCACACTAAGTTGGATAACACTCTAGTTTGACTTTCGGAGGTACGATCTGCTGAGCTACTTATTACAAAAATTATTCGGGGGGAGTTAAGGTAAAGCCTGCCAAGGATGATGCAACTTTTGTTCCTTCCTCAAGTGCAGCTATCTTGTATGGTGTTTGAGCTTTTAAAATGTTGCTAGCAAATCATATTTTGAGAGCCGAAGTACTTATTAGATATTTTCCTGTGCAGTGTAGATTGGAGTTTGCAAAATCGTAAAGCAGTTTGGTTTTACTTCCATAGTCACGCTTTAGCTACCGTTCCTCTTTCTCTCCTAGGCTCTAATCTACTATTCCTTTGCTTTAGCTTTCTCCGTCACTTGGCTTACGGCTATCTGGCTCTTTACTAGGAGTTAGTCGAGTCAATTTTTAAAAAAACGTTAAACTTTTTTCCAGAGATAATGGGAACTGCAGATGCTGGAGATTCCAAGATAATAAAATGTGAGGCTGGATGAACACAGCGGGCCAAGCAGCATCTCAGGAGCACAAAAGCTGACGTTTCGGGCCTAGACCCTTCATCAGAGAGGGGGATGGGGGGAGGGAACTGGAATAAATAGGGAGAGAGGGGGAGGCGGACCGAAGATGGAGAGTAAAGAAGATAGGTGGAGAGAGTGTAGGTAGGGAGGGGATAGGTCAGTCCAGGGAAGACGGACAGGTCAAGGAGGTGGGATGAGGTTAGTAGGTAGCGGGGGGTGCGGCTTGGGGTGGGAGGAAGGGATGGGTGAGAGGAAGAACCGGTTAGGGAGGCAGAGACAAGTTGGACTGGTTTTGGGATGCAGTGGGTGGGGGGGAAGAGCTGGGCTGGTTATGTGGTGCAGTGGGGGGAGGGGACGAACTGGGCTGGTTGAGGGATGCAGTAGGGGAAGGGGAGATTTTGAAACTGGTGAAGTCCACATTGATACCATATGGCTGCAGGATTCCCAGGCGGAATATGAGTTGCTGTTCCTGCAACCTTCGGGTGGCATCATTGTGGCAGTGCAGGAGGCCCATGATGGACATGTCATCAAGAGAATGGGAGGGGGAGTGGAAATGGTTTGCGACTGGGAGGTGCAGTTGTTTGTTGCGAACTGAGCGGAGGTGTTCTGCAAAGCGGTCCCCAAGCCTCCGCTTGGTTTCCCCAATGTAGAGGAAGCCGCACCGGGTACAGTGGATGCAGTACACCACATTGGTAGATGTGCAGGTGAACCTCTGCTTGATGTGGAATGTCATCTTGGGGCCTGGGATGGGGGTGAGGGAGGAGGTGTGGGGACAAGTGTAGCATTTCCTGCGGTTGCAGGGGAAGGTGCCGGGTGTGGAGGGGTTGGAGGGCAGTGTGGAGCGAACAAGGGAGTCACGGAGAGAGTGGTCTCTCCAGAAAGCAGACGGGGAGGGGATGGAAAAATGTCTTGGGTAGTGGGGTCGGATTGTAAATGGCGGAAGTGTCGGAGGATAATGCGTTGTATCCGGAGGTTGGTAGGGTGGTGTGTGAGAACGAGGGGGATCCTCTTGGGGCGGTTGTGGCGGGGGCGGGGTGTGAGGGATGTGTCGCGGGAGACGCGGTCAAGGGCGTTCTCGAACTGTTCGAGCTCCTCTGGGGAGCAACAGTTCGAGAACGCCCTTGACCGCGTCTCCCGCATTTCCCGCGACACATCCCTCACACCCCGCCCCCGCCACAACCGCCCCAAGAGGATCCCCCTCGTTCTCACACACCACCCTACCAACCTCCGGATACAACGCATTATCCTCCGACACTTCCGCCATTTACAATCCGACCGCACTACCCAAGACATTTTTCCATCCCCTCCCCTGTCTGCTTTCCGGAGAGACCACTCTCTCCGTGACTCCCTTGTTCGCTCCACACTGCCCTCCAACCCCACCACACCCGGCACCTTCCCCTGCAACCGCAGGAAATGCTACACTTGTCCCCACACCTCCTCCCTCACCCTCATCCCAGGCCCCAAGATGACATTCCACATCAAGCAGAGGTTCACCTGCACATCTACCAATGTGGTGTACTGCATCCACTGTACCCGGTGCGGCTTCCTCTACATTGGGGAAACCAAGCGGAGGCTTGGGGACCGCTTTGCAGAACACCTCCGCTCAGTTCGCAAAAAACAACTGCACCTCCCAGTCGCAAACCATTTCCACTCCCCCTCCCATTCTCTTGATGACATGTCCATCATGGGCCTCCTGCACTGCCACAATGATGCCACCCGAAGGTTGCAGGAACAGCAACTCATATTCCGCCTGGGAACCCTGCAGCCATATGGTATCAATGTGGACTTCACCAGTTTCAAAATCTCCCCTTCCCCTACTGCATCCCTCAACCAGCCCAGTTCGTCCCCTCCCCCCACTGCACCACACAACCAGCCAAACTTTTTTCCACGTAGCTTTAATATGCATGGTCACTAAAGCAGTTCAGAGATAACAAGGTGTCGAGCTGTCCCAGTGATAATGGGAACTGCAGATGCTGGAGAATCCCAGGTAACAAAGTGTAGAGCTGGATGAACGCAGCAGCTCAGGAGCACAAAAGCTGGTGTTTCGGGCCTAGACCCTTCATCAGAAATGCAGGAGGGGGAGAGGGTTCCGAAATAAATCGGGAGGGGGCGATAACAAGCTGTGTAGCTAGCTGAACACAGCAGGCCAAGCAGCGTCACAGGAGCAGGAAAGTTGACGTTTTTGGTCGAGACCCTCCTTCAGAAAAAATGATTTCTTTTTCTTGAAGAAGGGTCTCGACTTTCTTGCTCCTCTGCTGCTTGGCCTGCCGTGTTCATCCAGCTTCACACCTTGTTATCTCAGATTCGCCACCATCGGCAGTTCCTACTATCTCTCTAAAGCAGTTCAGTTCTGTGCAGTAGCACAACAAACAAACTATTGGATAATAAAATGTGATGCTGGATGAACACAGCTGGCCAAGCATCTCAGGAGCACAAAAGCTGACGTTTCGGGCCTAGACCCTTCATCAGAGAGGGGGATGGAGTGAGGGAACTGGAATAAATAGGGAGAGAGGGGGAGGCGGACCGAAGATGGAGAGTAAAGAAGATAGGTGGGGAGGGGATAGGTCCGTCCAGGGAAGACAGACAGGTCAAGGAGGTGGGATGAGGTTAGTAGGTAGCTGGGGGTGCGGCTTGGGGTGGGAGGAAGGGATGGGTGAGAGGAAGAACTGGTTAGGGAGGCAGAGACAGGTTGGACTGGTTTTGGGATGCAGTGGGTGGTGGGGGAAGAGCTGGGCTGGTTGTGTGGTGCAGTGGGGGGAGGGGACGAACTGGGCTGGTTTAGGGATGCAGTAGGGGAAGGGGAGATTTTGAAACTGGTGAAGTCCACATTGATACCATATGGCTGCAGGGTTCCCAGGCGGAATATGAGTTGCTGTTCCTGCAACCTTCGGGTGGCATCATTGTGGCAGTGCAGGAGGCCCATGATGGACATGTCATCTAGAGAATGGGAGGGGGAGTGGAAATGGTTTGCGACTGGGAGGTGCAGTTGTTTGTTGCGAACTGAGTGGAGGTGTTCTGCAAAGCGGTCCCCAAGCCTCCGCTTGCTTCCCCAATGTAGAGGAAGGCGCACCGGGTACAGTGGATGCATCCACTTGGGGACCGCTTTGCAGAACACCTCCGCTCAGTTCGCAACAAACAACTGCACCTCCCAGTCGCAAACCATTTCCACTCCCCCTCCCATTCTCTAGGTGACATGTCCATCATGGGCCTCCTGCACTGCCACAATGATGCCACCTGAAGGTTGCAGGAACAGCAACTCATATTCCGCCTGGGAACCCTGCAGCCATATGGTATCAATGTGGACTTCACCAGTTTCAAAATCTCCCCTTCCCCTACTGCATCCCTAAACCAGCCCAGTTCGTCCCCTCCCCCCACTGCACCACACAACCAGCCCAGCTCTTTCCCCCCCCCACCCACTGCATCCCAAAACCAGTCCAACTTGTTTCTGCCTCCTAACTGGTTCTTCCTCTCACCCATCCCTTCCTCCCACCGCAAGCCGCACCCCCAGCTACCTACTAACCTCATCCCACCTCCTTGACCTGTCCGTCTTCCCTGGACTGACCTATCCCCTCCCTACCTCTCCACCTATCTTCTTTACTCTCCATCTTCGGTCCGCCTCCCCCTCTCTCCCTATTTATTCCAGTTCCCTCTCCCCATCCCCCTCTCTGAAGGGTCTAGGCCTGAAACATCAGCTTTTGTGCTCCTGAGATGCTGCTTGGCCTGCTGTGTTCATCCAGCCTCACATTTTATTATCGTGGAATTCTCCAGCATCTGCAGTTCCCATTATCTCTGAAACAAACTATTGGAGTCTGATTCCATGCAACAAAACAAAGACATTTCTTGTAGAAGACAATACTTCCATATGTTTGGAGGCACAGTTACTATGGTGGGTGCGGCGCATGTCCAATAAAAGGACGATCCCTGTTCTAGCTCGGTAGAAAGAGCTGAGGGTGGCCTTTCCCCACTGCGTCAGAGGAAATTTTATTAAAGGCTGGTTCTGCAGCCATTGAAATGGCTGCACTGTTATTGACTCCCATGAGAACTGGTGACTATTTGAAGCTGACACTTGTTTTGGAATTGGATGTTGCTAAGCAACTTAACTAGTCAAAGCAGATGTCCAAACATCCAAATAATGGTATTAACTTGGCATAAGCTATCAGCCATATTCAGTAGGAATTGACTTCAGCCTTTTTTGCTGGAGGCAAGTGAGTGGCGTTGTTTTAAGTGACATATTCTATTTTGGCCAGAATCCTTGATTTCCAATGAAAATTGGGGGTGGAGTGGGTGAGGAATTTGGTGGGATACAGAATTCTGGATGCAAAGACAATGCTGATAGGGGAATGCTTCCCCTTGGTAGAGGAGTCAATAGCCAAAGGACATTGTTTTAAGGTAAGGATCAGGAGGTTTTGGGGTGGGGGGGGGGGGGGTGTGGTGGGTGGGATGGTATTAACTGAGGGATGTGGGCATCAGGATCTCACCACCTGGAAGTATGATAGGGGTAGGAACCCTTGACACTTAAGAATTATTGAGCTGAGCACTTGAAACACCATTAGAGTACAAGGTTATAGGTGAAGTGCTGGAAAATGGGATTTGAATAGATGAATATTTGAAGACCTGTGTGACATGATGGGTCAAAGGGCCTTTTCCATGCTGTAAAATCTCTAAATCTATTACTGAGAGCGAAATGGAGAGCATGCAAAAATCTTGTCTAAAATTAAGAGAAATTCTAAGTATCCTGAAAGAATAGGGTCCAGCAGGGACACTGGTAGGACTTTAAAGAAAGATATTGATACAGAATTCAGGGAAAGGGACTGGGGTTCTTGTGCAGATTAATATAGAGAGTGAAGAAGTATTGGAGGTTTTGGCAGGCTTAAGTGGGACAAATCCCCAGGTCTGGATGAGTTGTATCCCAAACTATTAGCGGCAAGGGAGGAACTTGTGGGGCATCTGACCCAAAGTTTTAATTAATCTGGCTCTTGAGGATGTGCCAGAGGACTAGAGGGTGGCTAATGTGGTTCCACTTTTCAAGGAGATTCATAAGGATAAACCAAGGCACTACAGACCAATGAAAAAGAAACACTAGTGGAAAAAATTCCGAAGGAGAGAATTAATCTTCACTCAGAGGCAAAGTTTGATCGGGAATAGTTAACGTGGATTTGTCAGAGGGATCAGATGTGTAGAGAAGGGTAAAGCAGTTGATGTGGATTTCAACAAAGGCTTTGACAAGAAGTAACAAGGTAAAGGATTACTTAATGAATGGCTAGACACTAGGAAACTCAGGAATAGTGGGATCTTGTGGTGCTTGTCTCCAGGTTCCTGAAGGTAACAGGAGATTAAGAAGGCATGCAGAGCGCCTGCCTTTCAGTTGTGGCATGGATTATGAGAGCAGCAAGGTCACAGCAGAGCTATGAAAACTTTTTAAAGCTACAGCTGGAGAACTACATTGGCCTGGCTGTCACAGTATTGCATGGGAGGCAGTGCAAAGGAAATTCAGAATTTTGCCTGTGTAGGAGCATTTTCTGAAGAAAAGCTGGATAGACTGGGGAACCTGATTAAGATGTAAACATTTTCTAGCCAACCATTTCAGATTATTACACATCTCTGGAGCAGGTGGCTCTTGAACACAGGCCTCCTGGCCCAGAGCTAAGGTCACTACCATTGAGCCACAAGACACGGATCCATAAATGCATCAGACAATGTGGTTAGGAAGTGGCTATTCCACTTAGTTGAAGGGCAGGAAATATTGTCGGGATTTGAGAAAAAGCACTTGCCACCCAGAGGCTGCTGGAAATCTGTGGTACACTGCCACTGGAGTCAGGAAGCCTCAACCTTTCAAAGTATGTAGATGAGCATTTGGAAAATATCATAACATTTCAAGGCTTTGGGACAAGTGCTATAGAATGGATTAGTGTAGTTAGGTTGGCGTAGACTCAATGGACTGAAGGACCTCATTTTAGTGCTGTATGACTCTCTAGAGCCTGGTTAAATTGTCACCATTTAATTTTATTGGTGGGGGGCAATCCTCTTAAATTGACCTTCTTGTGAGTGACTGAGGAGGCTGGTGAATAAGAGTCAGTTTATATCTTCTCACCAGAAGTTTGACAGTTTAGGCTATTCTCCCTTGAGCCTAATGAATTGAAATCTCACCCAGGGACTAATCATAATGAGGGCAAGCAACTGACATCAGGGGTAATGGCATGAGACCACAGCTGAGGGTTACTTGTCAGTGGTAAATTGTAGCTGATTACAGCTGAGGTTTGCTTATTCAGGCATAGTTATTTCTGGTTAGATTGGCCAATTATTCTGGTTAGAGGGCAAATATACCATTTCAATCTCAATTATTATGGTGCAGATGGAAACCACTCACCTTGTAGTGTCTGCACCACTTTTTCAAACCAGCATTACCTAATACCAAAACAAAGTTGCTGGAACAGATCAGCTGATCTAGCAGCATCTGTGAAAGAAGAGTTAAGTTTTGGACCCAAAACTTGAGTTCTGAGGAAGGGTCACCAGATCCAAAACGTTAACTGTTTTACCCCTTCAGATGCTGCCAGGCCTGCTGAGTTTTTTCAACTACTTTGTTTTTGTTCCGGAGTTACAGCATCCCCAGTTCTACTGCTTATTTTATTACCTAGTACCAATCTCCTGCTTTTCTCCCCACACTTTTATGTGCATTATTTCTATTCAAATAATCACGATCTGTTGAATAACTCAGCTGAATCAGATCCACCACACTTCCAGGCAGTGCATTCCAAATTCTGACTACTCACTGTGTATTACCACTGCATTGCCCTTTCTTCATTTGCACATCACTTTATAAATCAATGCTGTCTTGTACTTGTTACTGTCATAGAGGTATGTGCAAGGAAACTAACTCTTCAGTCCAACTCCCTCGTGTTGGCCAGATATCCTATATTAATGTGGTCCCATTTGCTGTGTATGGGAAAGTTGGCCCTTAGATCCATTTTGTACCTTTCTCCCCTTGCCTTAATCCAATGCCACCAGTTTTGGACTCCCCTATCCTGAGGAAAAAGAACATGGCTATTTTACCTTTCCTATGCCACTCATGATTTTATAAACCTCTACATAAAGGTCAGCTCTCAACCTCTGCCCCAGGGAAAACAACCCTATCCTATTCAGCCTCTCCCTGCAGCTCAAAATCTCTAGGAATAACTCCCCTATCTACGCTATCCAGATATTGAACAAGTAACATAAATTCAACTTTTTTCTTAAACACTTCTGGGATGGTCCAGTTGCCAGTACAAGTTACATTAAAAACATTGGGCAATATTTTGTGTTCTGCCCAATGGTATGTTTGGAGGGAAGGAGGCATTTATCTATGGATTAGAGACAAGTAGGACCCTGCCATTTTCCAACTCTGTCCCATTTAAATCTGTGATTAGGCCTATGGAATGGCTTCCCACTTCACCAGGAAATGAGATTCCCAAAGGGAAATAAATGCCCAGTTAAGGTTCTCTTCCTGCTGGTGCTGGCATGAATTGGGCAGTAAGTGGGCCTATCATCATGCAGGAATGTGGGTGACATGGTGGCTCAGTGGTTAGCACTACTGCCTCACAGCACCAGGGACTCTGGTTTGCTTCCATCCTCGGGCAACCGTCTGTGTGGAGCTTGCACAATCTGCATGGGTATTTCTGGGTGCCCTGGCTTCCCCTCAGTCCAAAGATGTGCAGGTTAGGTAGGTTGGCCATGCTAAATTACCCATAGAGTCCAGGGATGTAAGTTAGGTGATTAGCTATGGAAAATGCTGGGTTACAGAGAAAGGGAAGGGGGCCGGGTCTGGTTCTGGGTGGGAGGGTTGGTCTGGACCTGTTGGGGCCAAATGGCCTGTTTCCACACTATGGATTCAGAGCACAGCAGGCAAATTGGTCTGGGCTGCATGTAACCTGGGGAGCAGTTCCTTGAAAAGCATTCTGTGCCTGATGAAGGGACAAAGCTTGAAGGGTACCTGGGAGCCACCCCTGTCTTTATGACAGATTTGCCTGTGCCTTGACCCTTTTTTTTTTCCCCCACCCCCATTCTTCAACCTATGAAATCACTCTGATTTGGCACACACCAAGATTATGGGCCTCTAGGATTTGGACACTTCAACCAGTTTGTCTTAAAAACTTCACCCAAATTCCCATCAGTGAGATAGACAAAGGGACACAGAATTTGGTTTGTGGGCTTGCACTAACACCACTTACCACTGCTGTTCCACAGACTTGCAAAGTGCACAGCCTTAGGAATTGGCTGGAAGTCTGATCAAAACTTCTCCAATATCCAACCCTTGGGCTGGTTTTAACTGGTTCTCCTGAGCCTTTGACCTTGATTTTCCATTGTCCTCTGTAACTGATACCTTCTGGCTGCTGTTTAATTTAGTTTGGACAATTTTCATTCAAGTCTTGTATGTTTTTTCCAGCTGTGTCCAAGATTGAGCCTGTTCTCACTGACGACCCTGGTTCCAGCAGCAGTTAGTACCTCCCCAGTTGTTTGCTGGACAAAAGAGCTGTTCACCTTTTTAATTGGTCAGCTGCTCCTGGCAGTCAGAACTTCCTGCCCATGGGCCCTGATCATGTGAAGGGTCCACTGATGACCTCTTAACTATCTAGCCTGCATTACTGGTACAGAAGGCAGCACTGGTCTCTTGCCAGCTCCCCAGCCAGCAGTCTGAAATCCAGCCTTCTCGAAGATATGCAGGCTAGGTGAATTGACCATGCAAATTGCCCATAACGTTCAGGGATGTATAGATTAGGTGGGTTATTGGGGGAAGTGGGTCTGAGTTGCATGCTGTGAGGCTGGTGTGGACTTGTTTGGCCGAAGGGCCTGTTTTCAGACTATAGGGATTTTATGATCATCTTTTCAATGAATTTTCCCTAACTGTGTGTCTCAATGTTTTCTGGGCACCACCTTATTAAAATTTGTCACTTCTGGGCATGTGGGGATCTGAGTGAGGGTGAAAAGGAGAGGGAAACTCAAACTAGTTCTGACAATGTGGAGCTGGAGGAACACAGCGGGCCAGGCAGCATCAGAGGAGCAAGAAAGCTGTTGGGACTGTTCAGAAATGGGGGGTGGGGTGCAAGGGAACTCTTAAAATTTTGAGGGGTGGGGCTGGGGAAGGTAGGTGGAATGGTGATAGGTGAGTGCAAGTAGGCAGTGGGGATTGGTCAGTGAAATGGGAGGAGTGGATAGGTAGGAGAGAAGATGGGCAGGTTGTCAGTTCACAGGTAGGCTTGGTCGTGGGATGAGGCTGGGAGTGGGGAGATTATGAAAGTGGTAAGGTGGGATGTTACAAAGCTTATAAACTTTTGCTTGGTGCTTCCTTACTTGATCTAAGTAAAGACGAGTTAATGAGAATGATAGAGTAGGAATCGGTTGCCCTAAAGGCCAACTCCAAAATACCCTCAAGTGCTGAAATTAACTGTTAGTATTTTTCATACCCAGACCCTGGATAATAAAACGTTCTGAGTATGGTTAACTTGTTTACTTTTTCAGAATGCACAAAGTTTGCAAAGTATGATGACCAACAAGCTGCAATATCTGGGAAATAATAATATAAAAGCAAAACAAGATTCTGGAAAAGTCCAGGCAATGCTTCTTAATGACTTCACAGAACTGCAGTCCCATTTGCAACATAGGGTATCTATTAAGATGCATGTCGAAGAGCCTTGCCTCCCCAAAAGAGCAGGCTTCAAAATAACTTTGGATTCTCTTGGGAATGTCATAAGCATAAGTAATTCTAGAGATGAAATTCTGTGATACTCATTTTATTGTCAGCAGAGCCGCTTAGGACATGAGCACCAATCCAGACTCTGGATAGAATAATTTTCAAATAAATTCCTTTGAATGATATGGCAAAAAACAAACGTCAAAATTGACAAATGCAAAATAAAATTAGTGGCAATATTGCTTACCACACTAGCCTCTCTTGTATACATACAATTCCTACCTTAATGTTATTGATATTTATTCACAAAACTTAACATTGCCTGTGTCTAGCCACCTTTTTAATGCAGATTTTTTTCAATAGCTTCCCTTATTGTCCTCAAACTGAATCCAATTTAAAAGCTTTCCTCTTTCATTGCCTTGAACTTGAGCTCTTTCAAATGTCTAAGAAAATCAAGAAATAGTACAACTACTGAAATTTTCTTGCCAACAATATATCTTTCAAATAACTCCATTAAATTCGTCAAGCATACTACCAGCAAACCTCAACCTTTTTCTGCAAACATTTATGCTTGTGTTAAGTGGTTTTCCATCTTAGAAGCATTTCATACTTTACTGACTTCTTACTCCATTTGCAATGTCTGCATGCATTTCTGTTTCAGACCACAATCTTACAAAAAAAATTTCCACCAGCTTTTCAATATCCCACTCTCAACCAAGTCACGGCCTGCTGCAATGGTGAATCCTCTGGAGAAACATTAGTGACTTCATAAAAGCAACAATTTTTAGAATATGAATGATTTTAAAAATTCTTCCTTGGTTTTTTTCCCCACAGTTCAGCGATGCTTCAATACCTGATTATATGCGTGCTGCTTTATGTCTTCTACTACCGCTACAGAGATAGTCAGCGCATAAAGAATGTATCTGACAAATATGTTTATGTTACTGGCTGTGACTCTGGCTTTGGCAACCTACTAGCCAAGCATTTGGATGAACAAGGATTCCATGTGCTAGCTGCCTGCTTCACTGAGAAGGGGGCTGAAGAATTGAAAGAGTGCACATCATCAAGACTCAAAACTTTCCAGCTGGATGTTCTTAAGTCTGAAAGCATCAAGAAAGCTGCAGAATTTGTGAAGTCTGAAGTCAAGGAAAAAGGTAACTTAAAGATTGGCTTGTGCCTCATGTGTCACATAAAAAATGTTATTTTTCTGCTGAGTACTGATTTTATAAATCAGTTTATCAGCTAATGGTAGTCAGTGAAGTTTTTGAAAAATGCAGAGCAAGAAAAAGAAATAGAAAGTTCTTGTGGCACAGTGGTACTGTTTTGGGGAGGGGGGGTGAAATCAGGAGAATAACTTTGGAACTCAAAAAGGTTCAGATGTCTCGTCTGTTTCTGACTAAGAACGTAATGGAACCTTTAACTAAATTGCTATTATGCAAGAAAGTCACATCTGTGGCCTCTTGTATTGTTGCTAGTGTTCCTGTCTTGGAGCTAGAAGGCTTGACTCCAGTCCCACTTGCTGAAGAAGAGTGTCTTAACATATCTGAACAGCTTGTTTAAAAAATGTAAAACCACATTTTCCTAAGAAAAAGCTGCTTGTTAAAATTCACTAATGGCTATTCTTCTACTGCTACAAAGTCTCTTGGACCTGGTCAAAGAATTGTTGGCATATCCTTCCACCCACAAATACCCCACGGTGATCAACAGCAGATATTTTTATAGCTTAACACTACCAAATACCATGGTGAAAAGCTCCACAGGAGAGCAAGACTAAGTAAGTTTGCAGCTTTAAAGACATAGCTGTTCAAAAAAAAAAGCAATAAGTAGTCTGAAGGAGATAGGAAGAACTGCCAATACTGGAGTCAGAGGTAAGTGTGGAGCTGGAGGAGCACAGCAGGCCAGACAGCATCAGAGGAGCATCAAAGTTGATGTTTTGGGTCCGATCCTTCTTTGAAATGGCAGAAATTTCTGAAGCAGGATCCTGACCAGAAACGTCAAATTTCCCGTTACTTTGCCTAGCCTGCTGTGCTCCTCCAACTCCACTGTTATCTATAAGCAGTCAGAAGGAATTCACAGAAACACCAACCAGGAGTAAGTAGCATTACAGGCTTAAAATTTTTACTTCAGGCCTTGCAGAAATCACAAGTGAAGTGGTGTGTGGAGGAAAAAATAACGATTAGTCACAAGTGAAGCCAGGGTCTGTACAACCATTCCCAGTTGACTCGACTGAGAAGTGAACTTGCTGCCATTAAGTAAAGTTTTAAAAATCCCTATGGGAAAGGGGGAATAAACTTTTAACAGCGCAGAAAAACTGGTGGAGAAGGCTGAAAGTAAAGAGGAGCACTTAAAGTTCATATCAGAGATGGTAGGAACTGCACATGTTGGAGAATCTGAAATAACAGGGTGTAGAGATGGATGAACACAGCAGGCCGAGCAGGAAAGCTGACGTTTCGGGCGTAGACCCTTCTTCAGAAAATTTTTTGAAGGTTAGTGTTTTCATCAGTGATTAAGCATTACCAAGCATGGCTACAGTGGGGATATTAAGGGCCATAGAAATATTGTACTGAGGTTGCAGCACTAGTAATGTCAATTGCACTCTGCTGTGTGATTAAAAGCTAAAATGGATAGATTCTAACATAAGTTAGAAAAATTGAGACAGGAATAAGTGAAAGGAGATTCGTGATTTAAATCGTGGTTCAAACAGGAAAAATTTGTTAAAGCTGCAGGCACAAGGCTTTTTGGGGAAAGCTTGGAAAAGAATGTTAAATTAGTCCAGGACAATCATCTAATATATTTGTAAGCAGGTGTGAAACTGTTTTGACCAGAAAAATGTGGGAAACCTCCCAGAGGCAGTGCAACAAAACATCATTCTTTAAGAGTACTAAAAGCTTCGAAGGAAAGAATCAGCTATACTCCTCAGTTCAAAGGCTTAAGACAAGGAAAATATTATTTAAAATAGTAAAAATCTTTAAGGGGAAGAAGTTATGGTGCATTGATTTTAAAAACAGCAGTTGCTGGAGAAGCTCAATTAAGGTTTGGCAAAATCAATTAATGCTTCAGGATGGGTGACCCTTCCTATAGTGCATTAGGTACTTTAATGCTTGTAATTCTGAAGTGAGAATAAATAATCACATTAGAAAGACTTGGCAAGAGAAGAATATGACCTGTAAGATGTAATATAAGACAAGCAAAATGTTTCTCTTGAAGGCTTATCTTAAATCATTGCAGGACCAGGGAAACAATACTGCATGCAACATCTCATTTAAGGAAAGATGTTAATTGCTACTTGTTCAGGAACCTTCTGTATCTATTTTAATGAATCAAGTTGTTCATTTGAAGCAACACTAGTCTATTTGAACAAAAGCTCTCTGAAGATTTGGTTTTTTGATTGAATAAATTCATTAGGTGAAATGCAAGTGGCTATCTCCTGTTTTTAAAGTACTATAATCTAGTCTCTAAAAATAAGCAAAACTTATCTTCCCAAGTAAAATCAGTGAATCAAATCAGTCTTGGTAGTCAGCTGCTAATAGGGGTCAACTTCCAGTGTTGCAGTGACTGGTCCCAAGCCCACTGTCTCTGGAGTTTCAAGCTCAGTTCTTCCTCCTTTCAATGGTCATTCCCAGGTTGTATAGCCACTACATTTTATACTGTTTTTTTTTAAACAGGGTGTCTGCATTCTTACAGCTAGGAAGCAACCAAATTGTGTCATTTCAGCTGACACAACCTAATTGACTAGAATAATGAGATTATCAGCTGGTGTTTATCTCATCAGATAAGACCTTATTACTTCGGTTAATTTTAGTTGTCTTCTGTTGAGCCTGCAAGAAGGTTAGGGTTATGCCCATAGCTGCTTAGAGTCAGTTGACTTGTCAGAGTTGATCACTTTTTTACCAGCATGCAATTCAGTCTAGCTACAAAGTTCAGAAGCAACTTGAAGTCACCAGAAATGGTATATTTCCCTACTATAAAACCAACTGACAGGTATTCTGGCATGGCTATGATTCTCAAATCCAATGCCATCTGAATATATAACAACTTAACACTCTCTCAATAAGGCAGTGAGGGAAATCTGCATGTCTACAGCAGACTGTTCAGTGTCTGAGTTTTCACTGAACTAAGCATGAGCAGTAGATTCTGGTCAGTGCTATTAGACAAGCAATCAAGCCTGCTTAAAACTTTATCATACCATTTTGAAGACTCTACTTCAACAGACTGCCATTTGGGATTCATCAGCCCTAAAATTCCTCCATTTGATTAATCCAACATTTTAGACTTAGACGACATGCCACATAGACAACTACATATTGATACATGAGGCTGTCAAGGAGTATTACCAGAAGATCCATGCAGTTCTAAAATGCCTGCAGTGCAAAGTGCACACCCTCCACTATTAGTGTGAATTTTCCAAGGAGTCTATTTGCTTCTTTACCCACGATGTTAACAAGGATAGAATAACGCTGGAGCATGCGATGCTCACTGGTGTGGTGGAAGCCTTTTGAGACTGATGGGCACAGCAGGGCCGGTGGTGCATCAACCCAGACAATGCTGTGTTAATTTAGTGGGTTTCTATTTTGCTTTATAAGCTTCTAGTTGACTTTTAATTTGTTTGACTTTGATACAGTGCCCAAACAGGAGTTGGTTCATTTTCAACTTCCTATGTTAATAAAAGAATCAGGAGAGGTTTACTTTGTATTGGTGTCCCTGACCCAGGAGGCTTTACTTTGAGTTTATATGGTAGGGAGACCTTTAATTTCAGTTTAAATGTTGAGCCTGCCAAAAACAAAAGGCCGTTAAGGAGCTTCCCATTCCAAAACTGGTTCACGACCTGCAAAGACTTCTAAGCCTGATAAAGCAACAAAACCTCTGCCTCATTTGGCAACCCTGACTGGATACTTGAGGCAACTCATCAAGAAGATGCAAGGTTGGTGTTGTGGCTAGTGTCAGGGGATACTTTCAAAAGATCAAAGACATACTGATGTCCACAATGATTCCAGCCTACTGCAATTCCTCCTTTTCAGCTGTCATAATCATCTGTAGACATAGGAGCAGTGCCTTTCAGAAAGAATGGGGATGAGGAACTGGTGTGTTGTGCCTCTAGAGAATTGTCACATGAATGTAAATTGAGAAGTCTGTTTTGATCATATGACCATCAGCAAGATCGTCACGCTTTGTCCGTGGCCTGAAGGTGCTCCTAGAGACAGTTTCCTAGTGTCTCCTTAGATGCAGAGATTCTAAACCCAGTTTGAGGTTTGTCTCCAAGATGCAATATGTGCAGGGGAAGGTATAAATGACAAGGGTGCACACTCTAGAGTGACACTTGACAGCCCTAATAATGAATAAGGAATTTGTTCATGAAGCTGACTCATCAACAACAGCCATCATGATAGTGCAAACAAAACATTGTTAAATGATGGGAATTAAAAGACCAAGAATGGATCACCATTTGTTAGCATTACATTGAAATGTGGTGACATTAAAGATTTGATGGGTTGGCCATGAAGGCCTATATTGAGCAACATCATTTCACATTTGTAAATGACTTTGCTGATATGTGATGAAAGGTAATTACCTGACCAAATAGGGGTTGCTTCTTTTTAACTCTAGCTAAATGACAAGCATGAAATGGTTTTTTGGGTTTGTATGCAGTACCAATAACACTTTAGTAGAGAAAAGCTTCCACATATAAACTCACGATATTCCAAAGTGTTTTTGTCAGTTTTGTAAGTGTACGGATTCTGGTTTGCAATCAGTAAAACTGTTGACTTTTAGATGGTTCAAATCACCTCCAGATCCCTGGTTTTGACACTAGACTTATTTAGGGAATGTGAACTAAAGGCAGTAGACTGGTTTTCAAGGCAAAAGAATCTATTTACAAGTACAAAAGGTGAGTATATTGCAAGAAGTAAAAAGCAGTACAAAATGGTGAAATTGCTGCAAGCAATTATACAAAGGACAGTACTTAGTGTATATAAATTAAACACAGGTTAAATACAATTAGAGGCTAAACTGCAGTTTTAATTAGACACCTTGATCCGTATTCCTACCCTTGGGATTCCCTCCACCGTCTTCTCCCTGCTAGTTAAGTTGGATATTTTGGGGTCTCAGAAATAAGCTCGCCACTGGGGATAAATGTGATTTTTGAAATACTGCTGGCCATTGCAGATGCTCCAATGAGGACTTTGGATGGTATAGGCTTTTGGGCTGAGTTGAGTCTGCTGTGGTAAGACATGTTTTGAATTCATCAAGTGAGTACCTTGGTTTTCTTAGTGCATGAAAACCACCATAAACTGGTTTTAACCTGTTGCTGGTTGGGTTGGTTGCTTTGAAAGGTTATCTGGTCTGCAGGTTGTGTTTGGTGACTATTAGTTGCAAATATCTGCAGGCATTGCTCTTGGAGGGTGGTGAGAGTTAGCTGTCTGGAGTCCTTCTGGTGATAGCCGCAGGGATGGCTTTCAGCTGAGATTACTTTTACTCTTTTGGATTCCCTCTTCTGGGGGGTAGCTGCATTGATAGCTCTTGGGGCAGGTTATTCTTTTGGAACCCTGTTTCAGAGATAACTGTGCGGTTAGCTCTTGGGTGTATTTAGATGTATAATGCTCTTCTGTATTTTTCCAGAGCATAGCCCACTTTTTTGTTAGCTTTTAAGTTATTTGCAAAGTCCAGGATTTTGTTCGTTTTTCAGAATATGGAGATTTTTGCTCCATCCTACAAGTGTAACCAACATTTAATGTAGAACAAAATCCAGAACCAGTTTGAACAATGCAACTTTCTCTTTACAATCACCTGGACTGCAAATATTAACTCTGCTTTCTTGCTTTTAGATGTTGCCAGACCTGGTGAGTTTCTCCAGTTCCTATTCTTTTACTGATGTTGGTTGAGGGATAAAAGCTGGCTGTGACATTAATAAAACTGCTGTCCTCAAAAGGTAGATAAACCTTGGTATAGCATATCAGCTGAAAAATGATATCTGTAGTGCTGTACACCCTCGGTCCTGTAATGCTGTAACATCCTAAATGTGCCCAAGTGAGGCTTAAAACTGAAAGGTAAGAATGCTGGTCTCTTGAATAGAATCTCGTACTTTTTTCACTTGTGTATAATATTGAACAAAAACATCTTATCTGTACATAATCTCTTAACCATTGCAGTTTTGAAGTGATCATACAGTGTTAACTTAGTTAATTTTAAATAGTTTGCGTTTGTCACAAGTTGTCATATTTAGTTTCATAGAGGGTTTAACAAATCACTTAGATTTAGTCACTTTCTGTTAATGGTCCCTGCCTCACTTAAATTTATACTCACTTCAAAATAAATGGAACCACAGTGTTGTCAGGAACACATAGGGAATAAGACATAGGAGTGGAAGTGAGGCTGTTCAGCCCATCAAGTCCACTCTGCCATTTAAATCATGACTGGGCATTTCAACTCCACTTCCCTGCACTCTCCCTGTAGCCCTTGATTCCTTCTGAGATCAAGAATTTGACAATCTCTACCTTGAAGGCATCCAACATCCTGGCCTCCACTGCACTCTTTGGCAGCGTATTCCACAAGCCCACCACTCTCTGGCTGAAGAAATGTTGTCTCATTTCAGTTTTAAATTTTACCCCCTCTAATTTTAAGGCTGTGCCCACAGGTCCTAGTCTCCCTGCCTAACAAACAACTTCCTAGCGTACACCCCTTCTAAACCATACATTATCTTCTAAGTTTCTATTAGATCTCCCCTCAATCTTCTAAACTCAATACCATCCCAGGATCCTTAGCCATTCATCATACGTTAAACCTACCATTCCAGGGATCATCTGTGTGAATCTCCATTGGACACGCTCCAGGGCTAGTATGTCCTTCCTGAGGTGTGGGGCCCAAAATTAGACAGTATTCTAAATGGGGCCTAACTAGAGCTTTAAAGCCTCAGAAGCACATCGCTGCTGTTATATTCCAACCCTCTTGAGATAAATGACAACATTACATTCGCTCTCTTACTTAAGGACTCTACCTGCAAGTTAACCTTAAGAGAATCTTGGACCAACACTCCCAGATCCTTTGTACTTCTGCTTTGCAAATTTTTTCACACTTAGAAAATAGTCCATGCCTGTATTTTTAAATCCAATGTGCAAAACCTCACATTTACTCACATTGAATTTCATCAGCCATTTCCTGGATCACTCTCCTAAACTAAGTCTTTCTGCAGCTTCCCCACCTCCTCAGTACTACCTGCCTGTCCACCTATCTTTGTATCATCGGCAAACTTTGCCGGAATGCTCCCAGTCCCTTCATCCAAGTCATTAAAGTATAAGGTGAACAGCTGTGGCCCCAACACTGAACCCTGCGGGACACAACTCATCTCTGGTTGCCATTCTGAGAGAGCCTTTTATCCCAACTCTCTGGCTGTCTGACAGAAGGCAATCCTCAATCCAAGCCAGTAGCTCACCTCGAACACCATGGGCCCTCTCCTTGCTCAGCAGCCTCCTGTGAGGCACTGTATCAAAGGCCTCTTGGCAGTCTAGATAACATCTGCTGGGTTTCCCTGGTCTAACATACTTGTTACCTCTTCAAAGAATTCTAACAGGTTTGTCAGGCATGACCTCCCCTTACTAAATCCATGCTGACTTGGTCTGATCGGACCCTGCACTTCCAGGAATTTAGTCTCATCCTTGACAATGGATTCTAGAATTTTACCAACTACTGAGGTTAGGCTAATTGGCCTGTAATTTTCCATCTTTTGCCTTGATACTTTCTTAAACAAGGGGGTTACAACAGCAATTTTCCAATCATCTGGGACTTTCCCTGATTCCAGTGACTTTTGAAAGAATAATCTGACATTTACTTTCTGTCTAGGTCTATGGGGACTAGTGAACAATGCTGGAATCTCTTTACCTGCCGGATTAAGTGACTGGTTGACAATAGATGATCACAGAGCTGTACTGAATGTCAACCTGATTGGAGTAATTGAGGTTACACTGAGTGTGCTTCCACTGATAAAGAGAGCACGAGGTAGAATAGTCAACGTGGCAAGTATATTTGGTAAGATCAGTTGTATGGGTGGACCTTACTGCATCTCGAAGTTTGGTGTTGAAGCCTTCAATGATGGTCTCAGGTGAGTTAGAAATTGCAGAATTGGCCATTAACTTGCCAAGTTCTAGTATCTTCAATTTTATAATTGAATAACAAAGTAAATCAGAATAACATTTGTTGACTTGATGCTTATTTTATGTTGATCAAGTGCATTATTGGTGTAGAGGGTTTTTGTCCATGGGACAATGACATTTATTACTCATTTTTAATGGTGTTGGGACAGTAATGGTAAGTCACCACCTTCAACTGCTTGTTGCAGGTTTGAAAGATGTTAGGGGGGAAAAAAGCCTTGGCAAGTTGCTGCAGTGCATGTTGTAGATGCTGCATAGTCATAGAACGGTAGAACATGAAGACAGACCTGTCAGTCCAACCTTTCCATTTTGAAAAGATAACCTAAATAAATCTGGCCCCATTTGCCCATAACCTTCTAATCCTTCCTATTCATAGCCATCCAGATGCTTTTTAAATGTTGTAATTGTACCAGCCTCCACCACTTCCTCTGACAGCTCATTCCATGTACTCACCATCCTCTGCATGAAAAGGTTGCCTGTTCGGTCTTTAAATCTTCCTCCTCTCATCCTAAACCTATGACCTGTAGTCTTGCCCCCCCCCCCCCCCGAGAAAAGATGTTATTGTGATCTTTCCTATTAGGTGTATCAATGACTGTCTTAGTAAAGGCAGGGTACATGAAATTTTATAAGAAAACACAATAGGCTATGTTACTTAGATATAACTTCATGTTAATGATTCATGCTCTTTTCTGTACATGCTCATACAAGTGTAGAGTCACCTCAGCTGTATGAATTGATGTGCTGTAAGTTGTAATATTCCTTCATGGGCATGAAAAACATTGCAGTTGGAAGCAGTACAAACACTTCTCCTCTGCCATTATGAATTGGATTAAAATAAAAACAATTATATTAATCTTCTTTTTTGGTTGTTAAAAGCTGTAACGAATCAGTTCTATTTTTTCCAGGAGGGACTTGAGTGAATTTGGAGTAAAAGTTCTTTGTATTGAGCCAGGCTTCTTCAAAACAAATATCACCAATTTAGATTTAATAACTGACAACTTTAAAAAAATCTGGTTCAAGTTACCGCAGGATGTAAAAGATCTCTATGGAGCTGATTATCTGGATAAAAGTAAGTTTTTCTCTGTATAAACTACAGATACTTCTAATCGAAGCACTGCTTTTGAACTGTAAATGTATGATACAGACAGATGTTGCCTAAGTACCCAATCTTAAAATCAGATGAAAATTCTTTTCCCTTAGCTGCATTTCATATGTAGGAAGCAGCATATTTTAGAAAATGCAAATATATTTGAGACTTTAAATTTGTTTATCTATTTTTCAGTTTAAATTGGCACAACTGCAGTACTGTAACCTGGAGACCTTTTTCTAATAATTTTTGAACAAACTTTTTTAAAGTAATTCAGTGTGTATAGAGGAATGTGACATTCTATTTCATGAACTCCAAATGGGCATCTAGGACTCTGAGATCAAGTATTGGAGGCAGGATAAAGTTTCCTTTGATCTGACAGAACTTGGGGAGAAAAAAAACTAACATCAGGTGAATACCATGGAACTTCTGCTCCAATTTGGGTATCAGACACCCTGATTCCCATGTCACATTGACATTAATTAAACACATGTCCAGGTCTCAATCTGCAACATATATCAATGTATAATTTGGAAAACTTCTGAAAAATACCAAAAATGCATTTGGGACATTCTTATGGATACTGGCAAAAGAGTGTAACTTTAGAATGCAAAATAAACTTAATAGATTTTATTTCTCAGCATTATGGTCTACATTATTACTCTTGTAATAATTATAGTTTTTAATAAACTTTGATCTCTGGAAACCTTTTGGATAGGATGTTACATGTAGAGCTGGATTCCCAGGTTAACTCAGATGAGCTGACTGCTGCATGAATAGATGGACCATTAACTAGCTCATGGCATGGTTTATCTCCAATAGGAGACAGCTGCTGGTAATCAAATAGCTAGAAGCACTCAAATCCCAGCAGTGCCACTGAGCATGAGTTCCCTGTGACCATTGATGCTGAAGCTAGTTTAAAGTGAGTGAAGGTGTTTCATTGGGGCGAGGCTGGAAGTCATTGCAGGGAGCAGGTGACTGGTTAGGTCCTTGCCAGGTGTGAACAAACTCCACAGCTGATAAAATACTTGCAGGCCAGTGGACTACAAGCTTCTCTCACACCAAATACCATGTGACCCAAGGGCATGATAACCTAAAACTTCTCCCAAATCTTGGCCCAAGGTATGCTGGCTTCTGGTGGAGGATCCTGCTGATTATGCCAATCTGTAGGATTGAGATTGTTCCAACTGGAGACAAAAGATTCAAGAGGCAGATAGGATTCAGGTACATAGTGAAGCTTATTTCAAGCAAAAACTGGATAGCATAGGGAGAGGGCCAAAGGATCTTCTCTAAATCTGGTTTTGGCATGATGCTGTTACCCCCTAATCTTAATCTCAGATTGGAAGAGATCAATGACACATGCTGATTTTACAGTGAGGAGCAGTATTTTATACACTTTGTTATAATAATCAGTGTGGTTACTGTACCCTTGTCTTCTGTGGGACCAATCCTGTAAACCATCTGATCGATGATTGTCTTTCCTATAGACAACACTCTCGTTCTCTTTTTTGATGTTTGATTATTGTAATCTCTAGGCCTTGGGATCTTTCTATGTTGCATTCATAAATTACTGGCCGTCCTCCTTTTGGTAATAGCCTCAATGTTTATCTCTAAGGATTGTTTGAATTCTATTGTCAGTTGTACTGGCCATCTCTTGTCAAATTCCATTACCCCTCTTTTTAAAAAAAGTTGATAGTGTTATTAAAAATCTGTAGTAATTTCCTTTAGCTAATAAGACATATGTCAGGCACCTCTTTAATGATTTCCCTTAGTTCTTTCATTATAAAGTTTTTTAAATCTACCACTGATATTTAAAGTATCTTTGACTGGAATGTATTAATGTAAATAGTTTCAGAGACAGCTCTTTTCTGCAAGATAGTTTTAGCTGCTGTTTTCATGGCTGACCACATTCTTAATGAAACTAGAATTAACTACTTGTGATTTTTAAAAGCTTTTAAGTTTAAAATTTCGTCAGTTCTGTGTTTTTGTAACAATTTGTCCAGATGTTTTTTACTTATCACTGTTTTGCCTTATTTGGGATCTTGCTTTCTTTATTTTGTCTTGGACTAATTTCCTTCTCAAAGGCCTATTGTCTTTTATATGCTGAGGGAAGCTTTTTAAAAGTACTGGCATTTTTGTCTTTTAAAATAGCTAGAAATTAAAAGCCTGCTTTTGAGTATCATTTAAAAAAAGGCAGCTCCAAAATCATGTTACCACCAACTTACCCAATTTTACACCTGCATCACCCCTCCATCAGTCTCCTTACTGTTAACTAAGCAACTGAATTACCCACTCTCTGAAGGAAAAGCCAATTAAAACTGGTAACTGAGACCTACTGATCTGATGTATCTTTGTATTCTTCAGAACATACAATCTATACGTTCACTTTTAAGCATTTACTGGCTTTTCACTTTTAAACCCTCTGTGCTGACAGTGATCTTGTTTTAATGATTTAGTTTTGGCTTGCCATTAGTGGACAATTTTGTGGATTTCTATACAGCTCCGTATCATTTGACCCCTTTTAAGAGTTTTTCAGAGCCTGGAGCATTGAGTATTCGAAATTTTTAATCTTCACTATTTGTGCACTTTCAAAGTTATGCATGAGAACATATTAAAATAATAGGTAAAGGTCACCTAGCCAATGTAAGGCTGAACTGCACAGGATTAGAACCACCAATATTTCAACACCCATGTAGACTTCTTGGATACAAATGCTAGACCAAGTAAGGTAAAAATCTGGGATGCTCTCCTCCATTTTATTAGGATGGCAAAAAATAGTCTATGACCACTTATGTTAATTTAGGTTTACCGTGATTATAATTCTGGGTATTTCATCTACCTTCTATCAGTCATTATTTCCACATTACCAGTTGTCCTCAGCTCTCTTTGAAAATTTTGCAGAGTGGAAATTTCGCTGCTTCAGTGAAACCTTGATCTGAAGTTTAATTATCGGGCAGTGAAATATTTTAAGTCAACCCTGTCTGTGTGCTTTCTACGTATGTCCTGTAGTCTTTCAAACCAGTCATATTGTAGCTTTATTTAAGGTGATGTTAGTTAATTTTAATAACTACTTGTATTTTGCAGTAATACATAAATGTAAGACCATGATTGTGAAGCTTGCAGACCCAGATTTGATGAAAGTGGTATGGTGCATGAATCATGCTCTGACATCTGTTCACCCTCGCACTCGCTACTCAGCTGGCCTAGATGCAAAACTGTTCTGGATTCCTCTTTCGTACATGCCAACCATCGTGTCTGACTTTGTGCTCAGGCTTGACAAGGTTAAGCCAGCAAAATGTATCTCGTAGTATGCACTTAAGAATGCTTCTTTGCAATGAAAGGAATCTCTTAACAGATTTTAATTTTCACTTCACTTTTGGAATTGTACACTTCTATAATGTGCATAATAAGAAATGTGATTGATCTAACTCTGGATTTTATTAAGAAAATGCTTTATAATTGATTAAAATTCCCCTCCTAATAAGGTTTTCAACCATCTTGAATAGATGACTGAAGAAGATGAAAGGCCAGACTGAGACTTCTTATGCCAATTTCTTTGTATTAATCCAATTTTCCATGAAGGTGATTTTATGGTTTTCTTACAAACTCTTAGGGTCCCAAATTATTTCTGAATCTATAAACTTGCAAGTTATTTGTAAAACAACCTGGACTCTTCAGATATCTGAAACGATTCATTTTATTCATTTAGGCAGTATAGTTAAAATGTCAGCTAACCTTGCTTACTCTTAAAAATTAAAGGCACTAAATGTTGGAAATAGTCAGCAGCTGTGGCACCACTTTATGAAAAAACAGCTAACACTGCAAATTGAGAATTCATTTTCTGAACCAGGAGTGTTTTGTGGTGTAACTTTTTAAAGCATGTTTTGAGAATTGAGGACTGGGCAAACAAAGGCCTGTGATAAAGTAGAAGGTAGGAGAGATCAGAATGAATGATAGTATGGGGGGAAATATTTATTTGATAATGGGACATCTAAAGAAAGCAAATTAGAATCTCTAGGTGGTCTAAACAGAAATAGCAGTGTGGAGCTAGAGGAACACAGCAGGCCAAGCAGCATCAGAGGAGCAAGAAAGCTGACATTTCAGGTTGGGACCCTTCGCCAGAAATGGGGGAGGTGGAAGGGAGCTCAAATAGAAATAGAGGGAGGATGGTGGGGTGGGGGCAGGTAGATGTGATGGTGATAGGTGAATGCAGGTGGGGATTGGTCTGAGGTGGGAGAAAAGACAGGACAGGGTGTCAGGTCAATGAGACAGGGATGAGAGGATTGGTCATGGGATGAGGATTAGGGGCCCCAGTGGTGGGGAGATTTTGAAACTGATTAAAATCCACATTTAGGCCATTGGGTTATAGGCTCCCAAGGTGGAATATGAGGTGCTGCTCCTCTTTTCCAGGTGGCATTGTGACACTAAGAGGCCAAGGATGGACGTGTTGCTGTGGGAGGGGGTGTTGAAATGGTTTCAACCTGGAAGATGTCGTTTGATGCGAACAGAGCACAGATGCTCTACAAAGTGCTCTCTGAACCTCTGCTTAGCCTCACTGCTGTAGAGAAGGCCACATCAGGAGCAGGGGATGCAGTCGACTACGTTGACTGACATGTGCAGATGAACCCCCATCTGATGTGGAAGGTTTGCTTTAGTGTCTTGAATGGAGGTGAGAGGGGAGGTGTAGGGGGCAGGTGTAGCACTTCCTGCAATTGCAAGGAACAATCCCAGGGGTGTTGGGCTAATGGGGAGTGTGGAGCAGACAAGGGACTCTGAGTGAGCAATCACTCCAAAACCAATGAGTTGGGGGAAATATATCTTTGGTTGAGGTCAGATTGTAGGTGGTGGAAATGGTAGAAAATGATACACATTAGATGAGGTTAATGGGGTGATGTGAGGACAAGGATGATTTTTTTTTGTGGGCAGGGAATGTGAGGGCAGAGGTACAGGAAGTGCAAGAGATGTGATTGACAGCATTTTCAACTGCAGAGGTGGGTGGGGGAAGCTGCAGCCTTTGGAATAAGGGGACATCTGGGATGTTTGGTAGTGGAATGCCCCATCTTGGGAACAGATGTGGTGGAAGCAGAGGAATTGGGAGTAGGGGATTGCATTTTTTCTTCAGGAAGGTAGGTGAGATGTGGTGTAGTCTAGGTAGCTGTCTGAGTCAGTGGGCTTGAAATAGATGTTGGTTTTGAGGCAGTCACCAGAGATGGAGACAGTTCCAGGAAGGGGTGAGGTATCAGATGGTCCAGGTGAACTTGAGTTTGGGGTGAAAGGTGTTAGCAAAGTTGATGAACTGTTCAAGATCCTCATGGGAGCTTGAGGCAGCACCAATATGGTAATTAAAATAGCAGAGGAAGAGGTGGGGGATGATGACAGTGTAGCAGTGGAAGAGGGACTGTCCCACTTGCTTCTACAGAGGCACATATGGCTCTGGCCCATGCAGGTTCAGTGTGTGGATTTGGAAGATAAAAGAAAAATGACAGGTAACTAGAAACATGAGATCTTGCACAAAATGAAGTTGTCCCACAAATAAGTCACCTGATTGATATTTGATCTTGCCACCAGAGAAAATCACACTAGGCAGACATTTCAGTTATACTGAATCCAAAGACAAATAACATGCTGTCTCAACTGGAAGGAGTTTCTGGAGCATTGGACATTGAGAAGAGAGAAGTTTTTAAAGGGTGGATGTTGTATATGCTGTACTTGCAAGGGCAGTTAACTTGTTAATTTTGGGTATTTAACACAATAGCAGCTTCTGATAAACATATCTAATGTGATGATGATGACTTGGAACAGCTTATAGCTTTGACTCAATTAGCTAATGGTTATTTGACTATCTTGTATGCTGTTACTGTTTAACATTAACGTTAAGATGCTACCAATTGTTTTCCTAATGCCTTAATAAAGAAATATTATTTCATGACTTTGTGACCTGAGTTCTCTTTATCTTGCAATGAGGTTTACTCATTTCCTTTGAATTGTGGGGACAGTAGGGGTTGGATGGCTATTGGTGGATTTACTATAAGTCTCAATAAATTGACAGCACAAGATTTAGTATACATTGTCTACTTTGTAATGGAAGACCATGGTGTATGTTTTATCTTCCCTGTGTGAGAAGGTCAAATCTTGGTTCTAATGGTGCTAAAGGCAGTCACTCTCTCTCCTTGCCTCTGAAGTTCACCACTGTTCCTCATGTTTGAACTAAATGAGGTCAGGAGCTGAGTGGCCCTAGTACAGTCTAACCTAAATGTGAGTGAACAGGTTTATGGCCAAGCAAGTGCTGTTTGATAGCAATGGTCATTACCCTTCCATCACTTTACTGATAATTAAGAATTGAATAACACAGTAATTGGGTTGGATTTGTGCTGCTCTTTGTATACAAGATCCCCTTTAGGCAATTCTTCACATTGGTATCTGCCCACCAGTGTTGGAACACCTCAGCTGGGGGCACAACAATACCTGGAGCACAAGTTTTAAGTACTATTGCCAGAATGTTATCAGGGCCCATAGCCTTTGCAGTACACCCATACATGTATTGATATCTCAATGAATTGAATTGGATGAAGACTGGCTTCCCATCATGCTGGAGATCTCTGGAGGAGGCAGAAATGAATTATCCACTTGACAATTCTAGCTGAACATTGTTTGTTTGAAAATATTTCAGTTTTATCTTTTGTGCTGGGCTCTGTTCCCATTTTGAGGATGGGAATATTTATTCCTTCTCTTCCAGTGAGTTATTTTTCCACTACCACTCATGAAAAGGTGCAGTGGGGCTGCAGAACCTTGATCTGATCAATTTGTTGTGGAATCTCTTGCCCCCTGCCTGTTACTTGCTGTCTGGCATGCAAGTGTTCCTCTGTGGCTTCAATATGTTGACTGCTCACTTTTAGGTGTACCCTTCTGCACTTTTTAACAGACCAGGTTAAATCACCTGAGATAGTGGGAACTGCAGATGCTGGAGAATCCAAGATAAAACAACTGCACCTCCAGTCACAAACCATTTCCACTCCCCCCTCCCAGTCTTTAGATGACATGTCCATCATGGGCCTCCTGCAGTGCCACAATGATGCCACCCGAAGGTTGCAGGAACAACAACTCCTATTCCGCCTGGGAACCCTGCAGCCTAATGGTATCAATGTGGACTTCACCAGTTTCAAAATCTCCCCTTTCCCCCACCGCATCCCTAAACCAGCCCAGTTCGTCCCTTCCACCCACTGCATCCCAAAACCAGTCCAACCTGTCTCTGCCTCCCTAACCTGTTCTTCCTCTCTCCCATCCCTTCCTCCCCCAAGCCGCACCCCCATCTACCTACTAACCTCATCCCACCTCCTTGACCTGTCTGTCTTCCCTGGACTGACCTATCCCCTCCCTACCTCCCCACCTATACTCTCCTCTCCACTTATCTTCTTTACTCTCCATCTTCAGTCCGCCTCCTCCTCTCCCTATTTATTCCAGAACCCTCACCCCATCCCCCTCTCTGAAGGGTCTAGGCCCGAAACGTCAGCTTTTGTGCTCCTGAGATGCTTGGCCAGCTGTGTTCATCCAGCCTCACATTTTATTATTATTATGTTAAATCACCTTGCTTGTTTGTAAGGGCAATGAGGTTGCAGATTGTCAGAGCAATTGTGCATGCTGATGACTCTCAGTGCTTTATAAACATTTCATTTTCCACTTGAGGACCCTGCAGCTCTCTGGACTCTGTATTGGATTTAGCACCTCTTTACCACCTAAACTCTCCAATATCCTAGCTCCCTACCCCACACACTAGGCCTTGTTACCACATAGCCTGTCATTGCACACTAACTATTGTTAGTCAATTACAGTCCCCATTAACAGCTACTCACCCTTTGTAGCCAGAACATTATCAACTCCTTTGTCTATCCAACTGCTCTTCTCTCTTTGGGCTCTATCCTTTTTATCCTATTGTTTACTACCTACCCTGTGAACCCCTCTATTTTCTTCACGTAAACTGATGTTTTCCTAGCTACCATGAGTTCTGAGGAAGGATTGCTGCACTCGGGTCAATAACTGATTTTGTTCTTCACAGACGCTGCCAGACCTGTAGAACTTTCCCAGCAACTTCTGTTTTTGTTCCTGATTTACAGCATCTGTTTTTTTCAGGTTTTTTCTTATGAATTCCCAGTTTTGATAACTAGATCTGTTTGCAATCTATTCTATTTGGCACTATTACCATGCCACACTAAACTAAGGAGTGTATGCTCAATGTGATGACAGAACCTCATCTCCACAAGGCTGTGTAGTGGGCAGTCCTATTGATACTGCCATAGATATATTTGCAACAGTTTAGTGAAGATGAGGTCAACTATGCTCTTTTCCTTGTTGGTTTCCTCAGCTCCTGTGACAAGTTCATTCTACTTTCTATATCCTTTAAGAATAGACCACTTTAGGTTGGTTAGTGGTGTTTAGTGAGCCATTCTTGGGGGTAGACATTGCAGTCTCCAACCCAGAGTTCATTTGGCATACTTACCACCCACTATGCTTCCTTCGATGAGTTTTCAACATGTAGGAGACCTACTTCACGTGGTTGGGAATGGTAGAGTTCATTAAAGCCAGCAGGGAGTGTCCATACATAGTTTTGACATTAAAGCTACGAGGTACAATTGTATAAGCATGGTTATGTCAGGCTATTGCTTGACAAGTCTGTGAAAGCAATTTCCTAACTTTGGTGCTGACCTCCAGATGTGAGTAAAGAGGAATTTAGAGATGATGGTCTTTGTAGGGTCAACTGAGCTGAGATTGCCATTGACATTTCTGATGGCTAGATTAACATTTAGATGACTGGTCTAGTTTTGTTTGAGACTTTTTAGTGCTTTGATTCAAGTAAATGTCTTGGTAGGTATTTCAGAGGCAAGTTAGGGGGTGAATAACATTGGCATAGGTCTGTTGTCGCATGTAGACCTGACCAGATGAGGTTATTGGAAGTACTAAGGTTCCTGTGCCTGAGTGGTTTTATCAAAAATTCTTATCAAATTTTAGCAGTGTGGTTGCTCCATTAAACGATTTGAAGTGCTGAAAATTTCAATGAATGGAGAAATGTCAAGACATTTCATTGCTTGAAAGCTGTGTAAACCACTGTCCCAGTGTTAGCCACCTAATTATGCAAAGTCATTCAAGATGGCTAACAATGTGAGTAATGTGTGTTGGCACTGACTCTTGCAAGAAGCTAGAAAGACCTACTGAATATTTTTTCCAGAAAGTTGAATATTCATTGAAAGAAATATTCTGCAATTGAGGAGGAGGCCTTGAGCTTGGTGTTGGCATTGCAACACTTATGTTGCTGGTAATGTGTCTGAAAATTGTATATACCGATCATAACCCATTAATGTTTTTGGAAAAGTTAAGATAAAAATATCACACTGTTTAGACAGTTTATTGTTCGTAGATTCATACAGCACAGAAAAGGACCTTCAGTCCATCAAGTCTGCATTAACATAGCTATCACTAAAGAGCAGTAATCTCAACCACAACCTTGAATGTTATGATACTTGAAGTACTTGTCCAAATATTTTCTAAGGGTTGTAAAGTTTCCAACCTCTACTATGTACCCAGGTGATGCATCCCAGATTCCCACCGCCCATTGAGTGAAAAGGTATTTTTCTAAATCTCCTGCCCATTACCCTAAAACTATGTCCTAATATGATAGACGCCTCAATCAAGGGGAACAGCTGTTCTCTATTCACCCTGTCCTGATACCTTGATCAAGTCCCCTCTCATTCTTCTCTGCTCACAAAAACTACCATTAGTCCTACCCTCTTTGTCAATGGTATGGGAAACTCTGCAATAACCTTCGATTTCACATCTCATGGGGCCATCTGTCAATGTCCGGTGATGTGGCCTAAGAACATGACTTGGACTTTGGCAAACTCACTCTTAGCTCGGTTTAACACCAAGCCCATCTTTTGAAGTTGATTGAACAATTCCAATATATACTCCAAACATTCCTTCCATGTGTGACTATGTCATTAAATGTACACCATACAATTGGGGAATCCCAAAATGACTTTGTTGGCTTGTCTTTGAAATGTAGCTGATGCATTTTTCATACAAATGGCATAACTTTAAACTGCTAAAATATATTCCGTTTCACGAAAGCTGAAATTTTCTTGGTATCATCTGCCCGAGAGAGCAACATTGCATAGGAGGGTGAACGGTGAACTGTGA
The DNA here is from genome assembly GCF_030684315.1 of Stegostoma tigrinum. NCBI lineage: Eukaryota > Metazoa > Chordata > Chondrichthyes > Orectolobiformes > Stegostomatidae > Stegostoma > Stegostoma tigrinum. The sequence continues at coordinate 64,921,797 of NC_081360.1, read as the reverse complement.
TGTGGATGCACAGATCCTTCAGCTTGATCTGGACAAGTTAGGTGAGTGGGCAAATCAATGGCAGATGCAGTATACTTTGGATAAATGAGGTTATTCACTTCAGGAGCAAAAACAAGAAGGCAGATTACTACTGAGTGGCTGTAAATTGGCAGAGGGGAGTGTATAGCGGGTCCTGGGTCTCCTTGTGCACCAGTCACTGAAGCTAAGCATGCAGATGCAGCGGGCGATAAGGAAGGCAAATGATATCCGATGGTAGGAACTGCAGATGCTGGTGAATCTGAAATACCAAGCTGTAGCGCTGGATCATAGGAGCAGGAAAGCCAACGTTTCGGGCCTAGATCCTCCTCCAGAAATGGGGAGGGGAAGGGGGTTCTGAAATAAATAGGGAGAGAGGGGAAGGCAGATAGAAGATGGATAGAGAAGATAAGTGGAGAGGAGACAGGCAGGTCAAAGAGGCAGGGATGGAGTCAGTAAAGGTGGGTGTAGGTGGGGAGTTAGGGAGGGGATAGGTCAGTCCAGGGAGGACAGACAGGTCAAGGGGACAGGATGAGGTTAGTCGATAAGGGATGGGGTTGGGGCTTGAGGTGGGAGGAGGGGATAGGTGGGCGGAAAGACGGGTTAGGGATGCGGGGACAAGGTGGGCTGGTTTTGGGATGCAGTGGGGGGAGGAGAGATTTAGAAGCTTGTGAGGTCCAACTGATACCAATGGGCTGCAGGCTTCCCAAGCAGAATATGAGGTGCTGTTCCTGCAAACTTCGGATGTCATCGTTGTGCCACTGCAGGAGCCGCCTTTAGAAAACCTCTGATGCTGCTTGAGCTGTGTTCATCCAGCTCTACACCTTGTTATCTCACATTTAAAGCATAAACAAGATAAAGTGATGGAGTGTTTATGAGGAGGCAACAGTCTAGTGATACTATTGCTAGACTAAACTCCGGAGACCTAGGTAATGTTCTGGGGACCTGGGTTTGACTCCATAAAAATCTGTAATTAAAAGTGTAATGAAGGCTATCAAACCATTGTTAATTGTTAGGGGGAAAAAACCCATCTGGCATTCACTAATATCCTTCAGGGAAGGAGACTGCCATCCTTACCTGGTCTAGCTTATGTATGATTCCAGACCCATAGCAATGTGGTTGACTCTTAACTGCCCTCCAGGTAGGTAATGACCTTCTTGTCAAAAAATGATATTTTCTGCATTGATTTTATCCAGTCTTCTGTAAATATTGGAAAATTGCTGAAAGCAATTACAACACAATGTTTATATGTGCAAATATTTCAATGGACGTCACTGGACATTATTTTTGACATCATTTTTATTTTATATTGCATTCATCCAGTACAACATTCAGGAAATGTTTTAAGTGCTGTAAATCAGGACAAAACAAACATTCAACTCCAACAGTGTTTGACAATGAAGTGCACACATACATAAATCTGATCCTTCAAAGTGTTGAGGTGTATGTATAGTACTTATCACTCTTCAGAGTTCATGTTTTTATCACGGCCTCAGCCACTTTCACTGAGACAAACATCATCAGGCAGTCATCCCTTCTCAATCTCCGCTATCTGCAGTTGGTTCACTTTTTTAAATGGTTTTATGAAGTTTGAAATCCTTTGATTTACTTGTGCTTTGTGTCTCAGATATTTATTCTGGGGGCTACTGTAAGAAAAGGGAAGGGGGGGAAGATCTAATTCTAAAGATAGAAAGTAAATATCACAGATTTGCAGTTTTGTATGTTGCACATGCATCTTGAGGCTTAATTTTCCAATTCCACACATCATCACCATAGATCAGTTTCTATTGCACGACAGGCCATCATGTTCAAAGCACATTCTTTACAATCATTTGATACACTTGCTAAAGTTGAAACCGTATTCAAGGATAAATAAGCATTATAAAAGTTATAACGAAATGAGTAAAAATCATTGTTATACAAATTTTCACCTAGAATCCCTGGAACTTTACTCATAATCCTACAGTACTATATGTTGCTATTGATGTTGTGCTCATATGCCAACTTTGAATTTTTTCTTTTGATATATTTAAGAAAAGAGTGGTGTTACTGCCACATTTGGCTCAATTGTATAGCTCTTTCCTGTGAATCTGAAGCTTGTGAATTCAAACCCATTCCAGGACTTAACCATATCATCATTTCAGTGTTGGAATGAAGGATTGCTGCAGTGACGGGGGCGCTGCCTTTTGGACCATCTGTTAAAGAGTTCTTGTCAGATGGATATAAAAGATCCCAGGCCATGAAGTATCAGGAAAGATCATCAAGTGTACTAATCATAACCGTGAGAAATAGATTCACTGGCCTTTCATCTCTTCTCTGGTCATGGAACCACAAGGGAACAATCTGACTGCAGTGCTCACCTACAGGTGAATAACAATTACTAATTCAAAAATAAGCACTAGGTGACCAAGCCTGGATTGATTTTTCACTGACAACCATCTCTTGCTTTTCTTCCACCCATTCTGAGAAAAAACCTAAGCTAAAGCCCAGCATTTAAGATCACTGTAGCCTCATACCAGTGGAACATGTAGGAAAGCAACTGAATCTATTTATCATTGGCACCTTTTTGATCTCTTGTTCGAGCTGCACTGAATTTTTAATCCCATCTTCTAACCCACTGCCAAGAACGTTAGTTCTAAAGGAAGATTACAAACCTAAAAAATTAACTCTGCTTCTCTCTCCATTTTTTCCACCAGATAAGTATTTCCAGCATTTGTTTTTATATCAATAAAGTATACAGTAACCATGATGACATCCACTTTCCTCTCTCACACACTCCACTCATTACTTATCCTTTCCTCATCTCTCACTCTGCTCTTTTTTTATTCATTTATATAATGTGGGAATTATTGGCTAAGCCAGCATTTATTAACCATCCCTCATAGCCCTTGAGAAGGTGGTTCTGAGCTTTCTTCTTGAAACACAGCAGTCCTTTGGGTTTAGAGACACCCAAAATGTTTTCTGGAAGGATGTCCAGGATTTTGACCAGGCACATTGAAGGAATGACAATATATTTCAAAGTCTGGGTGGTGAGTAACCTAGAGGGAATCTCACAGGTGATGATATTCCCGTGCACCTGCTGCTCTTGTCTTTCTAAATGATAGACATCACAGATTTGGAAGGAGTCTTGCTGAGTTACGATGGTGTATCTTACAAATGGCACATGTTGCTGCACCTCTATGTTGGTGACGGAGGGAGTGAACATATAAGGTGATGGCTAGGTTGTCAATCAAATAAGTTGTTTTTGTTGGGATGGAGTCAAACTTATTGAGTGTTATTGGAGCTGCACCCAACGGCAGCTGGAGCCTTCCATCGCACTCCTGACTTGTGTGCTGTAGGTGGTGGATGTGCTTTATCAGTCAGAAAGTGAATTACTTGCCACAGGTTTTCCAGCCTCTGACCTGCTTTTGTAGCCACAGTATTTATACGGCTAGTCCAGTCAACTTCTGGTCAACAAAAGCACCTGGCTTGTTGGAAGTGAAGTGGAAGTGTTGGTAATGCAATCCAGGGGAATTGGTTAAATTCTCTTTTTTTTGAGATGGTCATTGCCTGGAAATTGTACGGCACGAATGTTACTTGCCACTTATTAAGCCAAGCCTGGGTGTTGTGTAGGTTTTTTGTATATGAACATGGGCTAGTGCTCTGTCTTAGGAGTTAGGAATGGTGCTGAGAAATGTGCAATCATTGGTGAAAGTCACCACTTTGAACTTATGATGGAGGCAAATTAATTGATGAAGCAGTCGCAAATGTTTTGGCATTGGACACCACACTGCAAAATTCCTGCAATGGTGTCATAGGACTGAAATAATTGACCCTCAGCATCTACAACATCATCCTTTGTGCTGAGTATATTTCCAATTCAATGGAGTGTTTTCCCTCTATTGGAATTGACTTAGTTTTACTAAGGCTCCTTGATGTCATACTCTGCCAAATGCTGTATTGATGTCAAGGACAGTCACTCTCACCTCACCTGACATACTCACCACCATTTTATAAAATAAAGGCACAGATCTTGACCCATCTCTATTTAAACTCTAACTTGATAAAATCTACAAAAAATATGATGCACTAGATTTCATTCATCCAACCTCACTGCCCCTTTTTGTAAATTTCTTTATGGCCTCATATCAGTCTAAGCTTGCAAACTCCACCAGCTGTATATCCCAAAAGGTTATTTGTCATGTCTAAACTTGACCACGCCCCACCTTCCCACATTCCTCACTTGATAACAATGTTTTCACCTGACTGGGCCCCACCAATTATAACTTACTCTGTTAACTTTTCACTTTGCTACATCTTTCACCATCCGCAAATGCTCTTTAAAAAACGTCACTGAATTCTGCATAGTCAGCAATGTTCAATCATTTACCCCGAGCTCATCTTTGATATCTTAAGAAAATAAAGTAAAAACATGTCTTTCACATCTTTTGCATTCTCCAAGTGTGTAACAGTTAATTAAATACATCTGATATATAGGGAAGCACAGCAGCTAGTTAAAGGGAACTTAGCTTGATTGACAATGGTGTAATTAGAGAAGAAAAAGCAAATAGCAGCTATAAGTGCACTTAAACCGATCTAAATTTTAAATTTCAGTGCTTTATTTTGAAGAACAATACATTGACATTCTAAACCTGATAAGAAATTGCATCTTGCAAATAAATGTTACTCAATATATGTAACTACATTTTTTAAGAAAAATATAAGTGGAAAATAATTAAATGTGCGAATGGATGAGTGACTCACTGTCAAGTTTAAATGGAAGATTATACTAGTGGAACTGGATTATGTTCCTAATACTGCCTCCCACAATCCTTTCAGGACTGACAGGTTTGCCCCACCCTTTCCAGTAGCATAATACAAATGACCAAATACAGATGTCTAAATTCCATACAATCGTAATTCAGGGCTTAAATGTTGTGCAATATTAGTCATTTAAAAAAATAACCATGTGATTGCCTTTAAAAATCATTGAAAAATCATCACTGAAATAGTGTTAACGATAATACGCAACAAAATTTGCTCACAAAGATCCAGAGATCGCTGTAGTCTTTTGCCAAGCCAAGATCTCCAAGCATTCATGAAACTGGGTTAGCTGCCAATCATTTTGGAAGTATTCTCACAGACAGCATGCCAGAAATGAAAGTTATAGAATCTCTTCATGTTTAACTTAAAGTATGAATATTATGAAATAAATGATTGAGGCATATATAGGGCATCATTATCATAAATACAAACCTAAGCAATCTGATACTATATCGTGACATATTTCATCTTCTCCTGAAACAAACTCCAGACTCACGTCTGCATATAGTTTGATTATATGACATCACTGACTTAATCCGGAACAAAAACAGAAGTTGCTGGATACACTCAGCATGTCTGACAGCATCTGTAAAGAAAAAAATCAGTTACCTTTTTGGGTGTGGTGACCCTTCCTCAGAATGACAGACTTAATCAGTACTTGTTTCACTACCAAAAAATGCTGTTGCATGTGTGAAGTTCATTTTTTTTCTTTTGATATCTTCTTGTCAGTCTTATTACTTCCATTAAAGTGATGTTAATTTAGAAGATGGAGCAATGGTCTTTTTACACAGCATTTGAATCTATTACTGTATCCTGAGCCAACAGATAGTCTGAGGCAAATGTCGGCAAGTAAGTCATTGGAATCCAAAGCAGCTTTGCATCGATGCCTGCACTGTACCGGGATCGAGGGTACTTTGCTGTCAGAGCATGTTCCATACACCACACCACTTGGGAAAGGTCTTTACTTGACCATCTTTTCACTAATTTCTCCTGTCTGGTGTCTGCTGTGGAAGGCCCAAGACAAATGTCAGAAAGGTAATTTGTGACAAAATACAAATAAAAAACAATGGTAAATGACAGTGGAAATTGGAAACCTGAAGTAAACAGAAATACTGCAAACACACAGAAAGCCCATCAATATCTAAAATGAAAAACAGCATATTAAAATTAACTGGGATAGATTTCAATCTCAACAAAACTGGAAGTTAAACAAAATTAATCTGACATAAAATAAAGCCATGAAGAGAACAGAGTCATGGGGAAAGAGAGGTGAATGCCAAAATGCTGAAAGAACCTTTTACATATAAAAAAAAGTTGGTGTGAGAGGTAACATAGTTCACTCAGCTAGTTCATTACATAGCATTTAAGTAATAACAAATGGAATTAGCTACGTAAGGCAACTGAATTAAAGAAATGAAAGCCGCACAGTGGAGGTGATGACCTAGTGGTATTATTGCTGGACTATTAATCCAGAAACACAGCTAATGCTCTGGAACCTGAGTTTGAATCCCAGCACAATGGACTCTGATTTCAATTTTTTAAAAATCTGGAATTAAGAACCTACTCAACCATGAAATCATTGTTGACTGTTGAAAAAAACCCCTCTGGTTCGCTAATGTCCTTCAGGTAGGAAATCTGCCATCCTCACCTGGTATGGCCTACATGTGACTCCAGATGCATGGCAACATGACTGACTCTTAGATACCCTATGAAAGCCATTCAGTTGTATCAGTCACGACAAAGTCTCAAAGAAATGAAACTGGATGGATCACCTGGCATAGATCTAGGCCGCAGAACAGGCAATGTCAGAAACAGTCCTGTCAACCCTGCAAAGGTGTCCTCAAGAACATCAGAGGGCTAGTGCCAAATTGAGAGTGTTGTCTCACAGACTAGTAACACAACAACTTGACATCATCATACTCACCGAGTTATACCTCACAGATAAAGTCCCAGACACCACCATCATCATCCCTGGATATGTCCTGTCCTACTGGCAAGATAGACCCAGCAGAGATGATAGCACGGTGGTATACAGTCAGGAGGGACCTGCCCTGGGAGTCCTCAACATTGACGCTGAACACCATCAAATCGAGGACAAGGAAACCATTTGGTGATTTCCACATACCATCCTCCCTCAGCTGATGAATCAGTACTCCTCAATGTTGAACAACACTTAGAAGAAGCACTGAAGATGGCAAGGGCACAAACTGTACGCTGGGTGAGGGATTTCAATGTCCGTCACCAACAGTGGCTCAGCAGCAGTACTACTGATCAAGCTGGTCGGGTCCTAAACGGCATAGCTGCTAGATTAGGTCTGCGGCAGGTGGTAAGGGAACCAACAAGAGGGAGAAACATACATAACCCCACCTTTACCTCTTGCCTGGATGAGTGCAGCAGTAATAACATTCAAGAAGCTGGACACCATCCAGGATAAAGCAGCCCCCTTGGCTGACACCGCATCGACACTCTCACTCAAAAATTAGTTGGCAAGAAGGGACTAGTGTCTTTCCAAGGCCAACTCACCTGATTATTTCTCCTTCTCACCACCTCTTTCATCCTATCCAGGGAGGGAAAATTCTGCCCTATGAAGTTTTTCAAAGTAAATAGCTAAGCTAAACATTTTAGGATTTATAGCTGTAAAATTTTGATGTAGGCTTTTCAAAGAAATGTTGAGTTTGGTAGCAAACACCAAGATATTGAAATTACTCTTGCCAAATATTGGTGTATGCTTTTATTATTAACTAATCTAATTGAAATACTCAATCATTTATTTTAAATGGACTATCATTAAAATAGAGAAAGTTAAATCCGTGCATGGTAACAATCATAACATAATTCCTAGGACTGAAAGTTGACCAGAAAAGTTAAGTTTATATTTCTTACATTGTATTAAATAATTTTCTCCATATTGCTTTTTCAGATCAGGTGATAGGTGGTCCCACAGCTCTTGCTTTTCATGACGCTGTAAGCTGCAATCCGTCAGTTTGGTTACAAATATCCCAGGCTCGATACATGAGACTTTTATTCCAAAATGCTTCATATCACGCCTGAGTAAGCAAATTTTGCACGTGGATGAAAACAGAAAAACTAGTCAGATCTATTGTAATACTGTTCTAATGTAGAAAATATTTAGTCACTGATACATTTCTGGTGCAATGACATTATTCCCCATCCCGTTCTTTGAAAACAGGCAGATGAGGTGGTGACTGAAGTGTGTTT